>NC_086455.1:30241362-30418862 GCF_028390025.1 Pseudophryne corroboree
TACTGTTAATGGTGACTTGAAGAGTAAAGGCGTGGCTGGATCTTAAATGTACACATCCAGGGTTGGACTGGCCTACAGGGGTACAGGAGAAACCCCCGGAGGGTCCACTCCTCCTCTAGGGCTCAGGTTCCAGACTGTGCACTTAAATTATACATTGTGCATATGTTACCTTATACTGCACAGGACTATGATACAATTTCTACAGTGCATTGCTGTTATTAATCTGGTGCAATATAATGCATGCACTAGCAGTATTTAGGGGTGTAGTATGGTATGCCGGCGGCCGGGCTCCCGGCGACCAGCATACCGGCGCCGGCATACCGACACCGTGGCAAAGGATCCCCTTGCGGGCTCGCTGCGCTCGCCACGCTACGGGCACGGTGGCACGCTACGCGCGCCATGCTATTTTATTCTCCTTCCAGGGGGGTCGTGGACCCCCACAAGGGAGAATATATGTCGGTATGCCAGGTGTCGGGATTCCGGCGCCGGTATACTGTGCGCTGGGATCCCGACATTCGGCAAACTGAAGACCACCCGTATTTAGAGCTGTGTACTGTGTTTATTGTTGCTGTGAGTGCCGCCGGACCATTTGCTATATATAGATATATATAGATATAGATATAGATATATATATGTATGTATATATATATATAATTTATTTATTTATAGATTTTTTTTATCAAAAGCCCAGACCATGCACTCTAAAGATCAGCCAAACCTCTGAGGCAGCCTGCCCCCATTGCCTCAAGCAACTGGCCACATTCCCAAGCATGGGCCCCTACCACTGCATTCCCTGGTGGGCCCTTCATGCCCCAGTCCGACACTGTACATGCATACATTGCCATACATTGTATTTACCTCTTCTGCATCAGAGTCGCGGATCTCGTGGAAAATGGCGCGGCTGCTATTTTCATAAAGACCTGCGCATGCACAGTTAGAAGTCTACTATTTTCCAACACTAATCACTGAAAGTATCTGTCCCGATTTTTTACGTATCACAAAAATAAAATCCGTTGGAGCACAAAAGTCACTGCAAACAGGGAATTGAAAAATACAAAAAAAGTGGAAGCGATAGAAAAGATACCAGGGGATCCCCAAAGTAAATTGCCGGTGGTGCGTCTGTTTATTTACCCCTACGGTATCTCGCTATGTGGGTTTTAGATAGGAGCGAGGGTACGGTTAAGTGTGATGTTAGGGTTTTCCATATTTGTTTTTTTATGTTGAAAAATGTTTTAATTTTTTTTAAAAAAAGGTGTACTAATTATTTATATTACAAATGTGGCAGCAAACATTTATTTCTTTTAGTTTATTTATACATGGGCAAATATTATAGGGTCCACTTTTATTTTGTTTATGAAGCAATTAATTTTTATTTCAGGGGGCACTACTTCATATTATAATGACAAAGTAATATTTTATTACTTTTCTAAGGGGGCGCATTATATAGTCTTATTTCCCTGGTACCCACAGGGCAAGGCTACCAGGATGGGCCCAATGATATTCAGTCTTGGTCTGGTTATCTTTAGGACACTTTCTTAAGAGCAGTTTGGGTTTTTTCATCCACCTTCTTACATCCACGAGGACACCCTATTACATCCTCCCCCACAGGCTTATAGCAGCCATCTTCAGGCCATGTCTCCCACCGTACCCGAATATAAGTCCATTATTTTTTGGGGTTGCAAGTTGCAATGTAAGATAATATCATTTAGAAATAATCACATTCCATTTTTATTTTTTTTGTGCCTATAAGTATTAGTTTCATTAAAATTGTATTTATATAGTAACCATCTCCTGACAATTTTTTGAAAAGTGGAAGAATTTATATCAATCAAAATAAGAATTTATAATAGTATACACCAGCGATGTTATCACATCATAGGCCTCAGCAGGCTCAGGGCAAAGGGTATGCAACAACACCCTCCTCTGGGACAAAGACTACTGACCCGAACACTTCCACCACCACCTCCACTACTCCCAAGGACACAGTCTACCCAAAACCCAACACCTTCCCAACCCTTCCCAAAACATAGGCTACACAACCAACACCCCAGCAACACACTCCTCAGGACAAACATCACATGCCCCCACCCCACATTGAAATGGCTGGTGGTCACTGCTTTTGTCTCCTCCCCATATCTCAGCTGGCTCCCAGGGAAAAGTCAGCCTCATTTTAAATTCCAAGATGGACAATATGAATGAAACTACTCTCTCCAGATAAAGAAGTTTCACATCAGTCATCAAAGAGGCTTCCTCTTCCCAGGGAACTGTCTGAGATCCAGGATGGAGATTCTTTACGTAGGGGTCAAGTCTGTCTAAGGGGTGTGTGTCCGGGACATGCGGTGAGCTAAATGGCTCAGGAGGCACTGGCTAACCCCAGAGCCAGATTTACATGCAATATATGAGCCAAAGGGTACATCTGGGCATTATACACAGGTGCAGCATTATATACATCTGGGCATTATACACAGGTGCAGCATTATATACATCTGGGCATTATACACAGGTGCAGCATTATATACATCTGGGCATTATACACAGGTGCAGCATTATATACATCTGGGCATTATACACAGGTGCAGCATTATATACATCTGGGCATTATACACAGGTGCAGCATTATATACATCTGGGCATTATACACAGGTGCAGCAGTATAAACTCCTGGAAATCTGGTGAGTTTTGATTAGAGATGTGTGGAAAGGATACACAGGGGAGGCACTGCCTCACCTGCCATAGACTTTGTACTCCAGAGTTTGGGCTATAAAAATTATTAGAATAATGCAAAAAAGATATTTCAAACAAATTATCAGTATTTTTCATATATTTTATTCAGTCAAAACTCTGGTTTAAACGTAAGTATGACAGGAAAGGCTCTGCCTCACCCCACTGCACGTCACTGGTGTGTGTGCACCAACCCTACACACCCCAGTATGTACGCCTATGCTAGTCAGATAAAGCCTAATTGTGCATTGGTTACTGTGGTTTAGTGCAAAATGTGCACCTCAATGCAAAGTTTGCTAACGGGCACTATCATCTTAAGGTTCCCATACAACACCAATAAATTGCAGCAATGTCCCAAACCCCCGACAGAAGGGTCGGTGAATTCAAAAATATTAAACATGTTTAAAAATCTCAATTTCCCAATCCCGACCAAAAACAGTTGGAATTGGCAAATCGTGAATTACTAAAATGAACAAATATCCCCACTTCCCTGATGGATCGCTGATCAGCAGTACCGGTCAAGTTGGGGAAACGGGCTTTAGGCAGATTTAGTCAAGTAAAACGTTTCCTATCGTTTGTTAAATTTTTTTTTTTTACCTCCGTTACTGTATAAACAGGACTTAACATTTCAGTTCAATTATTCCAACACCAATTTGTCATTTAAGGCTAAAGCGACTTCTATTCATTGCATACATAGTTCAAGACTACCAGTAATCCTGGTCACCATCTGGTCAGGACTAGCGGAAAATGTAGCCTGATGATTACTGCAATGTCACATTGTCTGTGCTAATTGGGTCCCATAGGATGTGACTGTTTGACTCAAGCACTGAAAGCTTGTATTTCTCAAATTTGGGCTTAGAAAAATTTTGGCACACTTTGTATAGCGAGAGATTCAGGATCTGGTTGGCATAGTTTACCGGAATTCTGCTTTTTTCTACAATTTTATGTTGTCAGTAAAGCTTGAATTTTCAAGTATAATTTAAAACAAATAGCCAAATTGTTGTATTGTTAACTGGAGAAATAATAGCTCTTTGTACCAATAATTTCAACACATTTGCTGATAACAAAAAAATCACTTTGGCACTAGAATGTGACCTAATTTCTGCAAACTATATTCATATTTTATCATGCATTAATCAGATGAAGAGAAGGAAATCCTCTTAACCAAAAGTATAGTAAGTGGCATGTTTGATTGGCTGAATGCAGCTGAAAACCCCTCGAACCATTTAGTAATGTGAACGCTGTGGAGAGTTTTACAATCAGAATCTAATGTGTTGCGATGATAACACTATTCGCCTGGTCTTGAAACTCCAGGTAATTTGTTAGCCAGACTCATTTCTTTGTTTGCAGTATAATTATAGCGCCGTCATTAGTCAAACAGATAAACATAAGTTGTGCTGTTCTTCAAATCCACTGTTGCTGGAACTCGGAGCGATTCATATTAATTATGTATAAAATGTATACTCTTAGAACTTATTTTAACCTCTCCAATTCCATATGTTATTTCATATGGGGCTGAATAATGCATACAGTAATTGGAATATGTGAACAAACTGTTCTAGAAAAAACGGACACTGGGGGTTATTCAGGCTTGTTAGCAAACCAAAAAAGCACACTAATGGACAAAACCATGTTGCACTGCGGGTGGGGCAGATGTAACATGTGCAGAGATAATTAGATTTGGGTGGGTTATAGTGTTTCTATGCAGGGTAAATACTGGCTGCTTTATTCTTACACTGCAATTTAGATTTCAGTTTGAACACACCCCACCCAAATCTAACTCTCTCTGCACGTTACATCTGCCCCACCCGCAGTGCAACATGGTTTTGTCCATTAGTGTGCTTGTTTGGTTTGCTAACAAACCTGAATATGGCTCATTGGGGGTGATTCCGAGTTGTTAGCTCGCTAGCTGCTTTTAGCAGCATTGCACACGCTAGGCCTCCGCCCTCTGGGAGTGTATCTTAGCATAGCGGAACTGCGAACGAAAGATTAGCAGAATTGCGAATAGAAATTTCTTAGCAGTTTCTGAGAAGCTCGAGATTTACTCCTACACTGCGATCAGCTCAGCCCGTTTCGTTCCTGGTTTGACGTCACAAACACGCCCTGCGTTCGGCCAGCCACTACTCTGTTTCTCCAGACACTCCCGCGTTTTATCCAGGCACGCCTGCGTTTTTCTGCACACTCCCAGAAAACGTCCAGTTTCCGTCCAGAAACACCCACTTCCTGTCAATCACACTCCGATCACTTCAACGATGGAAATTTTTTGGTCGGACAGGAGTAAATCTACTAAGTTTTGAGCTAAAATACTTAGCGCATGCGCATTTTCGCCTTAATCACTCCGTTGCAAAAATCGGCAACGAGCGAACAACTTGGAATGACCCCAATTATGCCATTATTGAGCTCAGAACCATACATAGACATTTAAGCGCCTTTGGCGAGAGAGAAAGCCGATGCCCCCTCATTTTGGCGGGCCAATAGTAGAAAGTCATGACGTCATACGCAGCCGCTGCGGGCAAAGGAGCGATGAGTAGCTCCCGGCCAGCTCGCTAAAGCTGTGCTGGTCAGGAGCTGCTCTTGAAGTGCAAAGGCTTTGCCGCTGTGCGATGCCTTTGCTCTTCTGCGGGGGGGGGGGGGGGGGCGGCACTGACATGCGGGGCGGACTAGCCCTGTGCTGGGCGTCCACCTGCATGTCAGTGTGAATGATCGTAGCTCTGCAAAATTTTGGTAGCTCTGCAAAATTTTGCACAGCTACGATCAACTCGGAATGACCCCCATAGTGCCACGAAGTGTCCCCCCTTCCACTATTGGGATAATATGTTGGGAAACAAATAATTTACCAGTATATTTTTTGGATTAAGGGAGGAAACCCGGGAAGTGTGGTGATATTTCTTGCGGAGTCTGTGGAGAAGAATGGGAGGCGGTCGTTATGTCGACAAGAATTAGGTCGACATACATTGGGTCGACATGTACTAGGTCAGCATGCAAAAAGGTCGACATGACTTTTTCACCATTTTTAAAATTTCTCTTACGTCCTAGAGTATGCTGGGGACTCCGTAAGGACCATGGGGTATAGACGGCTCCGCAGGAGACATGGGCACTGTAAAGCTTTAGAATGGGTGTGCACTGGCTCCTCCCTCTATGCCCCTCCTCCAGACCTCAGTTAGATCCTGTGCCCAGAGGCGACTGGATGCACTGCAGGGGAGCTCTACTGAGTTTATCTGAAAAAGCTTTTGTTAGGTTTATTAATTTCAGGGAGCACTGCTGGCAACAGGCTCCCTTTTCGTGGGACTGAGGGGAGAGAAGCAGACCTACTTAAATGATAGGCTCTGCTTCTTAGGCTACTGGACACCATTAGCTCCAGAGGGAGTCGGAACGCAGGTCTCACCTTTTTCATACTTAACGATCCACGTGGACTACAGTTGGGAATGGTGACTGAGCGCAGTGGTAGCGGAGCCAGGGGACGCGGTGCACTAATTGGGGTTCCCGGTCACTTTACGAAGAAAATTATACCAAAAACTAATGTTGACCTTTTTCCATGTCAACCTTGTACGTGTCGACCAAATGAACCACACCCAGAAGAACACTGAGGGCTGCGTGTGTACTGAAATCTCTGAAAGTAAATTAAAGTATCACAATATGCCACAAATTGTTCCATAGATCACAGTATGCAACACAGTGCCTCCCCAGATTACAGTATGCCACACAGTGCCTCCCCAGATTACAGTATGCCACACATTCCCCTCTCTATCACAGTGCGCAACACAGTGCCTCCCCAGATCACAGTATGCAACACATTCCTCTCTCTATCACAGTGCGCAACACAGTGCCTCCCCAGATTACAGTATGCCACACATTCCCCTCTCTATCACAGTATGCAACACAGTGCCTCCCCAGATTACAGTATGCCACACATTCCCCTCTCTATCACAGTGCGCAACACAGTGCCTCCCCAGATTACAGTATGCCACACATTTCCCTCTCTATCACAGTGCGCAACACAGTGCCTCCCCAGATTACAGTATGCCACACATTCCCCTCTCTATCACAGCATGCAACACAGTGCCTCCCCAGATTACAGTATGCCACACATTCCCCTCTCTATCACAGTATGCAACACAGTGCCTCCCCAGATTACAGTATGTCACACATTCCCCTCTCTGTCATAGTATGCAACACAGTGCCTCCCCAGATTACAGTATGCAACACAGTGCCTCCCCAGATTACAGTATGCCACACATTCCCCTCTATCACAGTATGCAACACAGTGCCTCCCCAGATTACAGTATGCCACACATTCCCCTCTCTATCACAGTATGCAACACAGTGCCTCCCCAGATTACAGTATGCCACACATTCCCCTCTCTATCACAGTATGCAACACAGTGCCTCCCTAGATTACAGTATGCAACACAGTGCCTCCCCAGATTACAGTATGCCACACATTCCCCTCTCTATCACAGTATGCAACACAGTGCCTCCCCAGATTACAGTATGCAACACAGTGCCTCCCCAAATTACAGTATGCCACACATTCCCCTCTCTATCACAGTATGCAACACAGTGCCTCCCCAGATTACAGTATGCCACACATTCCCCTCTCTATCACAGTATGCAACACAGTGCCTCCCCAGATTACAGTATGCCACACATTCCCCTCTCTATCACAGTATGCAACACAGTGCCTCCCCAGATTACAGGATGCCACACATTCCCCTCTCTATCACAGTGCGCAACACAGTGCCTCCCCAGATTACAGTATGCCACACATTCCACTCTCTATCACAGTGCGCAACACAGTGCCTCCCCAGATTACAGTATGCCACACATTCCCCTCTCTATCACAGTATGCAACACAGTGCCTCCCCAGATTACAGTATGCCACACATTCCCCTCTCTATCACAGTATGCAACACAGTGCCTCCCCAGATTACAGTTTGCCACACATTCCCCTCTCTGTCACAGTATGCAACACAGTGCCTCCCCAGATTACAGTATGCAACACAGTGCCTCCCCAGATTACAGTATGCCACACATTCCCCTCTCTATCACAGTATGCAACAGTGCCTCCCCAGATTACAGTATGCAACACAGTGCCTCCCCAGATTACAGTATGCCACACATTCCCCTCTCTATCACAGTATGCAACACAGTGCCTCCCCAGATTACAGTATGCCACACATTCCCCTCTCTATCACAGTATGCAACACAGTGCCTCCCCAGATTACAGTATGCAACACAGTGCCTCCCCAGATTACAGTATGCCACACATTCCCCTCTCTATCACAGTATGCAACACAGTGCCTCCCCAGATTACAGTATGCCACACATTCCCCTCTCTGTCACAGTATGCAACACAGTGCCTCCCCAGATTACAGTATGCAACACAGTGCCTCACCAGATTACAGTATGCCACACATTCCCCTCTCTATCACAGTATGCAACATAGTGCCTCCCCAGATTACAGTATGCCACACATTCCCCTCTCTATCACAGTATGCAACACAGTGCCTCCCCAGATTACAGTATGCAACACAGTGCCTCCCCAGATTACAGTATGCCACACATTCCCCTCTCTATCACAGTATGCAACACAGTGCCTACCCAGATCACAGTATGCAACACATTCCCCTCTCTATCACAGTGCGCAACACAGTGCCTCCCCAGATTACAGTATGCCACACATTCCCCTCTCTATCACAGTATGCAACACAGTGCCTCCCCAGATTACAGTATGCCACACATTCCCCTCTCTATCACAGTGCGCAACACAGTGCCTCCCCAGATTACAGTATGCCACACATTCCCCTCTCTATCACAGTGCGCAACACAGTGCCTCCCCAGATTACAGTATGCCACACATTCCCCTCTCTATCACAGTATGCAACACAGTGCCTCCCCAGATTACAGTATGCCACACATTCCCCTCTCTATCACAGTATGCAACACAGTGCCTCCCCAGATTACAGTATGCCACACATTCCCCTCTCTGTCACAGTATGCAACACAGTGCCTCCCCAGATTACAGTATGCAACACAGTGCCTCCCCAGATTACAGTGTGCCACACATTCCCCTCTCTATCACAGTATGCAACACAGTGCCTCCCCAGATTACAGTATGCAACACAGTACCTCCCCAGATTACAGTATGCCACACATTCCCCTCTCTATCACAGTATGCAACACAGTGCCTCCCCAGATTACAGTATGCCACACATTCCCCTCTCTATCACAGTATGCAACACAGTGCCTCCCCAGATTACAGTATGCCACACATTCCCCTCTCTGTCACAGTATGCAACACAGTGCCTCCCCAGATTACAGTATGCAACACAGTGCCTCCCCAGATTACAGTATGCCACACATTCCCCTCTCTATCACAGTATGCAACACAGTGCCTCCCCAGATTACAGTATGCAACACAGTGCCTCCCCAGATTACAGTATGCCACACATTCCCCTCTCTATCACAGTATGCAACACAGTGCCTCCCCAGATTACAGTATGCCACACATTCCCCTCTCTATCACAGTGCGCTACACAGTGCCTCCCCAGATTACAGTATGCCACACATTCCCCTCTCTATCACAGTGCGCAACACAGTGCCCCCCCAGATTACAGTATGCCACACATTCCCCTCTCTATCACAGTATGCAACACAGTGCCTCCCCAGATTACAGTATGCCACACATTCCCCTCTCTATCACAGTATGCAACACAGTGCCTTCCCAGATTACAGTATGCCACACATTCCCCTCTCTGTCACAGTATTCAACACAGTGCCTCCCCAGATTACAGTATGCAACACAGTGCCTCCCCAGATTACAGTATGCCACACATTCCCCTCTCTATCACAGTATGCAACACAGTGCCTCCCCAGATTACAGTATGCAACACAGTGCCTCCCCAGATTACAGTATGCCACACATTCCCCTCTCTATCACAGTATGCAACACAGTGCCTCCCCAGATTACAGTATGCCACACATTCCCCTCTCTATCACAGTATGCAACACAGTGCCTCCCCAGATTACAGTATGCCACACATTCCCCTCTCTATCACAGTATGCAACACAGTGCCTCCCCAGATTACAGTATGCAACACAGTGCCTCCCCAGATTACAGTATGCCACACATTCCCCTCTCTATCACAGTATGCAACACAGTGCCTCCCCAGATTACAGTATGCAACACAGTGCCTCCCCAGATTACAGTATGCCACACATTCCCCTCTCTATCACAGTATGCAACACAGTGCCTCCCCAGATTACAGTATGCCACACATTCCCCTCTCTATCACAGTATGCAACACAGTGCCTCCCCAGATTACAGTATGCCACACATTCCCCTCTCTATCACAGTATGCAACACAGTGCCTCCCCAGATTACAGTATGCAACACAGTGCCTCCCCAGATTACAGTATGCCACACATTCCCCTCTCTATCACAGTATGCAACACAGTGCCTCCCCAGATTACAGTATGCAACACAGTGCCTCCCCAGATTACAGTATGCCACACATTCCCCTCTCTATCACAGTATGCAACACAGTGCCTCCCCAGATTACAGTATGCCACACATTCCCCTCTCTATCACAGTATGCAACACAGTGCCTCCCCAGATTACAGTATGCAACACAGTGCCTCCCCAGATTACAGTATGCCACACATTCCCCTCTCTATCACAGTATGCAACACAGTGCCTCCCCAGATTACAGTATGCAACACAGTGCCTCCCCAGATTACAGTATGCCACACATTCCCCTCTCTATCACAGTATGCAACACAGTGCCTCCCCAGATTACAGTATGCCACACATTTCCCTCTCTATCACATTATGCAACACAGTGCCTCCCCAGATTACAGTATGCAACACAGTGCCTCCCCAGATTACAGTATGCCACACATTCCCCTCTCTATCACAGTATGCAACACAGTGCCTCCCCAGATTACAGTATGCCACACATTCCCCTCTCTATCACAGTATGCAACACACTGCCTCCCCAGATCACAGTATGCAACACAGTGCCACCCCAGATTACAGTATGCCACACATTCCCCTCTCTGTCACAGTATGCAACACAGTGCCTCCCCAGATTACAGTATGCCACACATTCCCCTCTCTATCACAGTATGCAACAGAGTGCCTCCCCAGATCACAGTATGCAACACCATGCCTCCCCAGATTACAGTATGCCACACATTCCCCTCTCTATCACAGTATGCAACACAGTGCCTCCCCAGATTACAGTATGCCACACATTCCCCTCTCTATCACAGTATGCAACACAGTGCCTCCCCAGATTACAGTATGCAACACATTCCTCTCTCTATCACAGTATGGCCCAGATTTTTCAAGAGTGATAAATTGCATGGTGATAAAGTACCAACCAATCAGCTCCTAATTGCTATGTTACAGGCTGTGTTTGAAAAATGACAGTTAGGAGCTGATTGGTTGGTGCTTTATCACCGTGCAATTTATCACTCTCCAAGGCTTGATAAATTGTGCCTATGTCACACAGCACCTCCAGATCATGGTATGCCACACAGTGTCCTCCCCCCAGATCATGGTATGCCACACAGTGCCCTCCCAGATCATGGTATGTACACAGTGCCCTCCCCCCAGATCATGGTATGCCACACAGTGCCCTCCCAGATCATGGTATGCCACACAGTGCCCTCCCCCCAGATCATGGTATGCACACAGTGCCCTCCCCCCAGATCATGGTATGCCACACAGTGCCCTCCCCCCAGATCATGGTATGCACACAGTGTCCTCCCCCCAGATCATGGTATGCACACAGTTCCCTCCCAGATCATGGTATGCCACACAGTGCCCTCCCCCCAGATCATGGTATGCCACACAGTGCCCTCCCCCCAGATCATGGTATGCCACACAGTGCCCTCCCCCAGATCATGGTATGCACACAGTGCCCTCCCCCCAGATCATGGTATGCACACAGTGCCCTCCCAGATCATGGTATGCCACACAGTGTCCGCCCCCCAGATCATGGCATGCCACACAGTGCCCTCCCCCCAGATCATGCTATGCCACACAGTGTCCTCCCAGATCATGGTATGCCACACAGTGTCTTCCCCCCAGATCATGGTATGCCACACAGTGCCCTCCCCCCAGATCATGCTATGCCACACAGTGCCCTCCCCCCAGATCATGGTATGCACACAGTGTCCTCCCCCCAGATCATGGTATGCCACACAGTGCCTTCCCCCCAGATCATGGTATGCCACACAGTGCCTCCCAGATCATGGTATGCAACACAGTGCCCTCCCCCCAGATCATGCTATGCCACACAGTGTCCTCCCAGATCATGGTATGCCACACAGTGTCTTCCCCCCAGATCATGGTATGCCACACAGTGCCTCCCCCAGATCATGCTATGCCACACAGTGCCCTCCCCCCAGATCATGCTATGCCACACAGTGCCCTTCCCCCAGATCATGCTATGCCACACAGTGCCCTCCCCCCAGATCATGGTATGCACACAGTGTCCTCCCCCCAGATCATGGTATGCCACACAGTGCCCTCCCCCCAGATCATGCTATGCCACACAGTGCCTCCCAGATCATGGTATGCAACACAGTGCCCTCCCCCCAGATCATGGTATGCACACAGTGCCCTCCCCCCAGATCATGGTATGCACACAGTGCCCTCCCAGATCATGGTATGCCACACAGTGTCCGCCCCCCAGATCATGGCATGCCACACAGTGCCCTCCCCCCAGATCATGCTTTGCCACACAGTGTCCTCCCAGATCATGCTATGCCACATAGTGCCCTCCCCCCAGATCATGGTATGCCACACAGGGCCCTCCCCCCAGATCATGGTATGCACACACAGTGCCCTCCCCCCAGATTATGGTATGCACACAGTGCCCTCCCCCCAGATCATGGTATGCCACACAGTGTCCCCACAGATTAAAGTATGCAACACAGTGCCCCCCAGATCGCGGTATGCCACACAGTGCCCCCACCCCAGACCACAGTATGCCACACATTGCTTCCTCAGATCACAGTATTGCACACAGTGCCCCACAGATCAATATGTCCCCAGATCACAATATGTGATCTTATCTCAGAGACTCCGCTGTTGCTCCTTCTTAGTTCCTCAGCCTCATGCATGCTGCAGCAGCACCTGTTCCACTGTAAGGCTGGTAAAAAGGGACAGTGACAGTACTACTACTGTATACACTTCTTTGCATCATCTATTGTATTTAATACTCTGTATTGAATACACTGGTATTATGGCAATTACAGTCGACTGCAGACTGTCCCTTCATGTACTGTATTCAGTACAGTGTATTACAGTACAGTACAGTGTATAGTATATTAGTATAGTACAGTATATTACAGTACAGTACAGTGTATAGTATATTAGTATAGTACAGTATATTACAGTACAGTACAGTGTATGGTATATTAGTATAGTACAGTGTATTACAGTACAGTACAGTGTATTGAATGCTGTGATGATGAACTTAAAACAGGTAGTTGCTGTGGAAGTGCTCAGGGGCAAAGGCTGGATATATGTATATACATAGCACACACACTCACATACTGTACATACATATACACACACCCAGGGCTGAGAGATGGCTGGTGGCACGGTGAGGGTGGAGGGAGTTGCTGTGGCTGAGCATGTGCAGTAGCTCCCCCCTGTGATTTTGTATGCAGAAAGCTCTGTTGATCAGAGCTCTCTGTAGCAACAGCTCCGCAATCACGATTGTGATTGGTGCTGAGACAAAGACACAGCTGGCTCCGTCTCCCCGAAAAATTGGACTATCAGGGTGGGCTTCTAGGTACTCAGACCACCCCCCAAACACACACACGTGCGCCATTGGTGCTCCCCCTATTGTTACAGGCCCCTCAGCAACTACACCCCCTGATCCCACTGTAGTTACGCTCTGAATAATATATAACCGTAAGTACTTTATATTAGTGATATAGGTGGTCATTCCGAGTTGATCGCTAGCTGCATTCGTTCGTTGTGCAGCGATGAGGCAAAAAAAACGGCACTTCTGTGCATGCGTATGCGGTGTAATGAGCACGCACGTCGTACTATTACAATGAACGATGTCATTTTACACAGGGTCTAGCAAAGCATTTCAGTCGCACTGGTGGCCGCAGTGTGATTGACATGAAGTGGGCGTTTCTGGGTGTCAACTGACCGTTTTCAGGGAGTGTTCGGAAAAACGCAGGCGTGCCAGAAAAAACGCAGGCGTGGCTGGGCGAACGCAGGCGTGGCTGTGGCGTCAAAACAGGAACTGAACAGTCTGAAGTGATCGCAAGCGCTGAGTAGGTTTGGAGCTACTCTAAAACGGCACAAAAAAACTTTGTAGGCGCTCTGCGATCCTTTCGTTCGCATTTCTGCTAAGCTAAAATACACTTCCAGTGGGAGGCGGCTTAGCGTTTGCACGGCTGCTAAAAACTGCTAGCGAACGGACAACTCGGAATGACCACTATAATTACCTACTGATAACTTAGTAAAAGCTAACAACAGTATCGTAATCTAACAAAAGTATAGTGACCCAAAACAACATGCACAGGAACAAAACACTGATCACATTTAACGCAGCTTTTTTTTTTAACAATACAAAAAAAGTTTTTATTTAAAAATATATAAATTGTGTTTTCTTCTCCACATTTTTTTTTTAAATAAATAAATATCCCCAAATCATGATAAGCTAATGTGCTAATAATAATGTTGCTGTTTCTCCTGTGTTATGATGGAAATCCAATACAGCAACATGGGCCCTCATTCCGAGTTGTTCGCTCGGTAAATTTCATCGCATCGCAGCGATTTTCCGCTTAGTGCGCATGCGCAATGTCCGCACTGCGACTGCACCAAGTAAATTTGCTATGAAGTTAGGATTTTTACTCACGGCTTTTTCTTCGCTCAGGCGATCGTAGTGTGATTGACAGGAAATGGGTGTTACTGGGCGGAAACACGGCGTTTTATGGGCGTGTGGATAAAAACGCTACCGTTTCCGGAAAAAACGCGGGAGTGGCTGGAGAAACGGAGGAGTGTCTGGGCGAACGCTGGGTGTGTTTGTGACGTCAAACCAGGAACGACAAGCACTGAACTGATCGCAGATGCCGAGTAAGTCTGGAGCTACTCAGAAACTGCTAAGTAGTTTGTAATCGCAATATTGCGAATACATCGTTCGCAATTTTAAGAAGCTAAGATTCACTCCCAGTAGGCGGCGGCTTAGCGTGTGTAACTCTGCTAAAATCGCCTTGCGAGCGAACAACTCGGAATGACCCCCATTGTTCCAACAAAACAAAAACAAATAGTTTCTCTGTTTGCCTTGCAAGTTTCATCATAGAGCCTAATTCACGTTGGTACGCAAATGCAATTGCGATTTTCTAGGCTACAGAACTACTAAGGTTAGCAAGTGAAGCTGCCGCCCAGGAATGAAAAGGGACGCACACCGGAGCTGTCGTGAACTCGTTTGTAAATTGCATGTACATTCGCAGCCTGTACGCAAAAATGAGGAACATCAAAGTTAAGGGTAGACCTATGGCTACGCAGACTGGACACAGCAATAGCGACGCAGGCGTCATGTTTTTTTCCACATATGAGTTTACAGCCGTCAGCAGATACATGTTCCAAAAACGGCCATGACAATCACTTCTCAATGAAATCCTCACTGCAAGCGAGATCGCAGCAGCACCTTGACGCATGCACATTGCGAACGCAGCACATGCGCAGTCTGTTGATAATCGCTCCACTGCGTGAACATCGCCCACTGCGTACAAACATGGATTAGGGGGATGATTCAGACCTGATCGTAGATGTGCTAAAATTCTCTCTGCACATGTTACATCTGCCCCACCTGCAGCACACATGGTTTTGCCCATTAGTGTGCTTTTATGGTTTGCTAACAGACCTGAATAACCCCCTATGCTGGGTACACACGGGTCCTCATTCCGAGTTGATCGCTAGCTGCTGTTGCGATCATTTGAAAAATGGCAAAACTGCGCATGTGTATGCACCGCAATTCGCATGTACAAAGAGCATTGTGGTTTTGCACAGGTTCTAGCAACGCTTTCAGTCGCACTGGCGACGCAAGGAGACTGACAGGAAGAGGGCGTTTCTGGGTGGCAACTGACGTTTTCTGGGAGTGTTTGGAAAATTGCAGGCGTGGCCGGGCGTCTGCAGGGCGGGTATCTGACGTCATTACCGTGTCATTCATCGCAGCAATCATCGCACAGAATAAGTAACTACAGGGCTGGTCTTGTTCTGCACAAAATGTGTTTGCAGGCGCTCTGCTGCACAGGCGTTCGCACTCCTGCAAAGCTAAAATACACTCCCCCGTGGGCGGCGACTATGCATTTGCACGGCTGCTAAAAATAGCTAGCGAGCGATCAACTCGGAAAAAGGGCCACTCTGTGTATTGTTCCATCAGCCGATGAACGATACATCAGTGCATCTGAGGACTGGATTGAGAACCACCAGTCTAAACGCTACGCATGCTGAATCATAGTAGATGAAAGTAGTCCTGCTGGAAAGACAGATGTCGCACAGGAGGTGGTGACATTATGTTTCTAAACATATTAAGTCCAATAAGAAAACATGACTAGACCATACAGTATCTGCATACCTCCCAACATGACCCTCTCCAGGAGGGACACAATGCTCTGCTCCTGGACTTCCCTCTTACTGTATGATTGCCATCACCTGTGCTGAAACACCTTTCTCATCCATTCACCTGTTCAACACAGGTGCCGGCAATCACAAATTACAGTAAGAGGGAAGTCCAGAAGCAGAGCATTGTGTCCCTCCTGGAGAGGGTCATGTTGGGAGGTATGCATCTGGACAGGTCACCTGTAACAAGGCATAATTCCCTTCTACTAATACTTTACTTAGAATCCAGCCTGGTCTTATTAACAGGTGCTTCTTGATGGGCTCTGGAACAGTTCTTAGGGGCCCCATACACTTATGCGACCACATGTCGCAGGCAATCGCAGGCGATCACCGCGGTAGCCTCCCGGAGGGCAGGATTGCCCAAGATACATCGTATGCTGTCCTTTTGCATACGATGTATCTCTGGCGATCCTGGCCGATCCCAGCCATGCCCCCCAGATCGGACCTGATTGAATGTTCAGCACATTCAATCTGGAGGATCCAATCCGATGCTCACGGGAACGCGCATCGGATCGGAAACACCTCCAAAACGCCCGATTTCATCCGATGTATCGGGCCAAAATCGGATGAAATCAGGCATTATCGCTCGAGTGTATGGGGCCCTTTAGATCAACATTGTAGAATAATATCACATTTATTATTTTTATTTTAGCTTAATTTCATATTAGGTGTGCTACTTGGGGGGGGGGGGGGGGGGGGAAATAGCCTCCTATTTATCAAGGAGAAATATTCAAATGGAAATTTATTGGATTTTCTCATTTGAGTCAATGGTTTCCAGGGTTTTGTTTAGCAGCTCTGAGTCAAGAGACCCAGATAAATTATCCCCCAAGGTTAAGTGACTATTTATTACAATTTTCCGGGTTTGCAGTTGGGATCTTTATCTGCTGGAGAACGTAAGCAGTACTGAGGGGCAGAACTATATTTGTTATGCAAAATGCATTTCTCAATGGATTTTGTTCAGTATTATAATAAATATATAGCAGATTGGAAATAGTAGCGCCGCGGTCATAGGAGCCACAGTGCCGCCGACCTCAGCCTACTCCTCCTGCACCACCGCCACCCTCTGCCTCCTCCTCCGCTACACCGCCGCTGCCCTCAGCCACCCTCAGTCCTTCTCTGCACCTCCCCACCATGCCGACCACAGCCTCCTCGTCCACCGCAGACCACAGCCTCCTCGTCCACCGCAGACCACAGCCTCCTCGTCCACCGCAGACCACAGCCTCCTCGTCCACCGCAGACCACAGCCTCCTCGTCCACCGCAGACCACAGCCTCCTCGTCCACCGCAGACCACAGCCTCCTCGTCCACCGCAGACCACAGCCTCCTCGTAAACCGCAGACCACAGCCTCCTCGTCCACCGCAGACCACAGCCTCCTCGTCCACCGCAGACCACAGCCTCCTCGTCCACCGCAGACCACAGCCTCCTCGTCCACCGCAGACCACAGCCTCCTCCTCCACCGCAGACCACAGCCTCCTCATCCACCGCAGACCACAGCCTCCTCATCCACCGCAGACCACAGCCTCCTCATCCACCGCAGACCACAGCCTCCTCATCCACCGCAGACCACAGCCTCCTCATCCACCGCAGACCACAGCCTCCTCATCCACCGCAGACCACAGCCTCCTCATCCACCGCAGACCACAGCCTCCTCATCCACCGCAGACCACAGCCTCCTCATCCACCGCAGACCACAGCCTCCTCATCCACCGCAGACCACAGCCTCCTCATCCACCGCAGACCACAGCATCCTCAGCACCGCAGACCACAGCATCCTCAGCACCGCAGACCACAGCATCCTCATCCACCGCAGACCACAGCCTCCTCATCCACCGCAGACCACAGCATCCTCAGCACTGCCGCTGCTAAATAGGTAATCTTACCCTGCTGCCTTTCTCTCTCCCTAGCCCCTACTGTATGCCCTTGCTGTCCCTCTCTCTGTCACTCTCCCTGTCCCTATCTCCCTGCTGTCACTTTTTCTTTCCCTCTATCACTCTCCCTGTCCCTATGTCCCTGCTGTCACTTTCCCTGTCCCTCTGTCACTCTCCCTATCTCATTGCTGTCACTTTCCCTGTCCTTCTGTCACTCTCCCTGTGCCTATGTCCCTGCTGTCACTCTCCCTGTCCACCTGTCACTCTCCCTGTCCCTATATCCCTGCTGTCACTTTCCCTGTCCTTCTGTCACTCTCCCTGTCCCTATGTCCCTGCTGTCACTCTCCCTGTCCATCTGTCACTCTCCCTGTCCCTATGTCCCTGCTGTCACTCTCCCTGTCCATCTGTCACTCTCCCTGTCCCTATATCCCTGCTGTCACTTTCCCTGTCCCTCTGTCACTCTCCCTGTCCCTATGTCCCTGCTGTCACTTTCCCTGTCCCTCTGTCACTCTCCCTGTCCCTATGTCCCTGCTGTCACTTTCCCTGTCCTTCTGTCACTCTCCCTGTCCCTATGTCCCTGCTGTCACTTTCCCTGTCCTTCTGTCACTCTCCCTGTCCCTATGTACCTGCTGTCACCTTCCCTGTCCCTCTGTCACTCTCCCTGTCCCTATGTCCCTGCTGTCACTTTCCCTGTCCCTCTGTCACTCTCCCTGTCCCTATGTTCCTGCTGTCACTTTCCCTGTCCTTCTGTCACTCTCCCTGTCCCTATGTCCCTGCTGTCACTTTCCCTGTCCCTCTGTCACTCTCCCTGTCCCTATGTCCCTGCTGTCACTTTCCCTGTCCTTCTGTCACTCTCCCTGTCCCTATGTCCCTGCTGTCACTTTCCCTGTCCTTCTGTCACTCTCCCTGTCCCTATGTCCCTGCTGTCACTCTCCCTGTCCCTATGTCCCTGCTGTCACTTTCCCTGTCCTTCTGTCACTCTCCCTGTCCCTATGTACCTGCTGACACTTTGCCTGTCCTTCTGTCACTCTCCCTGTCCCTGCTGTCACTTTACCTGTCCCTCTGTCACTCTCCCTGTCCCTATGTCCCTGCTGTCACTTTCCCTGTCCTTCTGTCACTCTCCCTGTCCCTATGTCCCTGCTGTCACTTTCCCTGTCCCTCTGTCACTCTCCCTGTCCCTATGTCCCTGCTGTCACTCTCCCTGTCCCTATGTCCCTGCTGTCATTTTCCCTGTCCATCTGTCACTCTCCCTGTCCCTATCTCATTTCTGTCACTTTCCCTGTCCACCTGTCACTCTCCCTGTCCCTATGTCCCTGCTGTCTTTTTCCCTGTCCCTCTGTCACTCTCCCTGTCCCTATGTCCCTGCTGTCACTTTCCCTGTCCCTATGTCCCTGCTGTCACTTTCCCTGTCCTTCTGTCACTCTCCCTGTCCCTATGTCCCTGCTGTCACTTTCCCTGTCCTTCTGTCACTCTCCCTGTCCCTATGTACCTGCTGTCACTTTCCCTGTCCCTCTGTCACTCTCCCTGTCCCTATGTCCCTGCTGTCACTTTCCCTGTCCCTCTGTCACTCTCCCTGTCCCTATGTTCCTGCTGTCACTTTCCCTGTCCTTCTGTCACTCCCCCTGTCCCTATGTCCCTGCTGTCACTTTCCCTGTCCCTCTGTCACTCTCCCTGTCCCTATGTCCCTGCTGTCACTTTCCCTGTCCTTCTGTCACTCTCCCTGTCCCTATGTCCCTGTTGTCACTTTCCCTGTCCCTCTGTCACTCTCCCTGTCCCTATGTCCCTGCTGTCACTCTCCCTGTCCCTATGTCCCTGCTGTCATTTTCCCTGTCCATCTGTCACTCTCCCTGTCCCTATCTCATTTCTGTCACTTTCCCTGTCCACCTGTCACTCTCCCTGTCCCTATGTCCCTGCTGTCACTTTCCCTGTCCCTCTGTTACTCTCCCTGTCCCTATGTCCCTGCTGTCACTTTCCCTGTCCCTATGTCCCTGCTGTCACTTTCCCTGTCCTTCTGTCACTCTCCCTGTCCCTATGTCCCTGCTGTCACTTTCCCTGTCCTTCTGTCACTCTCCCTGTCCCTATGTACCTGCTGTCACTTTCCCTGTCCCTCTATCACTCTCCCTGTCCCTATGTCCCTGCTGTCACTTTCCCTGTCCCTCTGTCACTCTCCATGTCCCTATGTTCCTGCTGTCACTTTCCCTGTCCTTCTGTCACTCTCCCTGTCCCTATGTCCCTGCTGTCACTTTCCCTGTCCCTCTGTCACTCTCCCTGTCCCTATGTCCCTGCTGTCACTTTCCCTGTCCTTCTGTCACTCTCCCTGTCCCTATGTCCCTGCTGTCACTCTCCCTGTCCCTATGTCCCTGCTGTCACTTTCCCTGTCCTTCTGTCACTCTCCCTGTCCCTATGTCCCTGCTGTCACTCTCCCTGTCCCTATGTCCCTGCTGTCACTTTCCCTGTCCTTCTGTCACTCTC
Source organism: Pseudophryne corroboree (assembly GCF_028390025.1). NCBI lineage: Eukaryota > Metazoa > Chordata > Amphibia > Anura > Myobatrachidae > Pseudophryne > Pseudophryne corroboree. The sequence goes on from NC_086455.1 coordinate 30,262,084, forward strand.
CCTATCCCTATGTACCTGCTGTCACTCTCCCTGTCCCTCTGTCACTCTCCCTGTCCCTATGTCCCTGCTGTCACTTTCCCTGAATTTTGTCTCATACAGTGTGCTATAATGTGAAAGGGGCACCATTACTAGATAGTATAAGGGGGTCCTACTACACTGAAGGATACGCCCCTTTTAAGTGACCACGCCCCCTTTTCCGGAGCACGCGCATAGTTCCACCCCATACCCCCACTTCAAAAATTCCACTTCGACCACTGCACCTACATCTACACATACACACCCTGACCTCTTTATATACAGTCACACCTATTTGTGCAGGAGATGATGATGGTAAGGTGTATGTGGAATTGAAAAGAATATTCCCAGTAAGACATGTAACAGCTGGCGTGTCATGTTGGCACATCCCATTTTCAGTGTCCACGCAGTGCCGTCTTAACAGCAGTGTAGGCCCCTGGGCACAGCAATGCACTGGGGCCCCTACCCAACCATCAGCAGTAGGGGTGGGGGGTGCTATCAGTGGCAGCTTTGATGTCCTGTGAGGGGTAGGGGGTGTTCTATCTTTCACTCAGCATTTAGGACCTGGAGCAATCATTTCTGATAATTGCTCCTTTACTGCACACTAAATTGTAGAAGGGGGCATTGGGCTGAATGAAGGGGCCCTGGTACATGACTTCCAGGGTGGTAGGGGGTGTTTAATACACCGGGGAGGGGTGGATAGTGGAGTGGGCTTAATATTCATAATTTTCCGGGGGTCAGGGCAGCTTGCTTGACTGCAGATATCTCCAGTTCATGGAAATAGATTTCTAAGCTTTAATGGGATAAAAAAAAAACGAGAGTTCCTCCTTTCAGCAGGTACTGGGGACTTGGGGCTCATAGTTCAGGAGCAAGAGCAATCCACCAACAAAAATGTAAAACTGCACATTAGACGTGTGGAGCTGGAGCAGGGACCAGTTGCTGGAAGGCTTATATCTCTGGTTCTGGGCATAGTAGAGACAAGCTGCCAGTGTCCACTGACAGGGGAGAGTCACAGCTTTTGGAGTATACCAGAAAAACTCTAAGTCAGACAGAACCCAAGATATCTGGCTGGGAAGAACAATTAACAGGCTTGGATGTGGACCACTGCTTTGAAGTCGGATATCTTTGGTACCCTAGGGCCGATTTTCAAAAATCTAGTACCCCTGGAAAGAGGGGACCCTCAGCTATCAGCCTAGGGCCCTTTTACTCCTGGGGCCCTTGGGCAAGAGCCCATTGAGCCCATATGAAAAGACGCCCTGTGTCCACGCCCGTTCTGATGTGTGGCCATGGCAAGTATTTTCAGTGCACGCGAGTGGTGTGTGCACATACTTTCCTTTGTAGGTTTTTTTTTTTGCGGGGGGGGGGGGGGGGGGGTCATTATTGATCTTGCCCTGGGCTCCAAAAACCCTAGTTATACCTCTAGAGGTCGGCCCGGTATCCCGCATCTCGGGCGTCATTACACACAGCCCGTTGTATCCAAATATTTTAGAAATAAAGTTGAATAGAGGAGTATCGATTCTGGCTCATAAATAATATGCCAAGTGATCCTGAGATATTTGTGAGGTTTATATCGTGTTTATCAATCGTGTTATTACAATCTACTTGATATCAATTTTGTGTGTCAATTAATTATACTCAAATCTAATCCTTTGTAATTGTAAGTCTCATCAACTTAGAAATACATTTGTGTTAGACAGTCAAATTGGGCAATGACGTACCTGCTTTTAGCAGAGATAGGTGATATGTATATTGCACCTGTAAGCGTACGCTCAATAAGAGTAAAGGGCCCTACACACTTAAAGGTCTAACTGAACGATATGAACGTTCTTATTCATTAATGAACGAGAACTCATTCATATCTTTCAGTGTGTAGGCACCAACGATGAACGATGCGCGGCCCCGCGCTTGTTCATCTCTGGTGCCGGGTCACTTATAACTGCAAGCCAATACGGACAATTTTGTCCATATTAGTATGGGTTCCGGTATGAATGGTCGACCATGTTATGGTCGACAGTCATTAGGTCGACCACTATTGGTCGACATTGACATGGTCGACATGGATACATGGTTGACACATGAAAATGGTCGACACATGAAAGGTCGACACATGAAAAGGTCGACACGAGTTTTGTAACTTTTTTGTGTGTAGTTTTTTGCGTAAAGTGACTAGGAACCCCAAATAGTGCACCGCGTCCCCTCGCATGGCTGGCTTCGCTCGGCACAGATTACCATTCCAATCGTAGTCCACGTGGATCATAAAGGTTGGAAAAGTTCCCCAAAAGAAAAACAAGTTAAAAAAGTCATGTCGACCTTTTCATGTGTCGACCTTTCACGTGTCGACCATTTTCATGTGCCGACCATGTGTCCATGTCGACCATGTCAATGTCGACCAATAGTTGTCGACCTAATGACTGTCGACCATAACATGGTCGACCATGTGAACGGATACCATTAGTATGCAGGGCTATGGGGCCGGGTGACGGGGGAGTGAAGAAACTTCACTCCCCCATTCACTCATCCCCCCCCCCCCCCCCCTGCCACTGGGTCATCCGTCAGCCGTATCAGCCGTCAGGCACCTCGCCGGACATCGCGGTGTGTGGGGCCCATTACTGCTTATGTTGAAAAGTTCTCTGGTCATACCTGATTGATGCTGCGCGTTTTTGCATAGCGGGCGATCAGGTCCTAACTGTGCATTCTATGCATCGCAATGCGCACGCGCATCGTAGAACAACAAAGGGCATCGCCGGTCAGTGACAGGATGGTGCGAAAAATCCGATCGCACAGGTGTTCACAAGGTGATTGACAGGAAGAGGCCGTTTGTGGGTGGTAACTGAGCGTTTATTGGGAGTATCGGGAAAAACACAGGCGTGCCCAAGCGTTTTCAGGGAGGCTGTCTGACGTCCGCTCCGGCCCCGATCAGCCTGTTCTCATTGCACTGTAGGAGTAAGTCCTGGGTTGCGCAGAGACCGCACACAGTGGATGTTTGCAGATCGGCGTACACATGGGATCGCACACTTGCACAGCGAATTTACACTCCCCCTGGAGGCGGCGACTATCTGAACGCAGGACAGCAAAGTTATCAGCCCAGCGATTAGATCTGAATCACCCCCATAGAGTATAGATGGTATCTATCACTTTGTATCCATTGGTATAGTCCTCTGAAAAAGTCTGCTGACGGTGGCTTGGAATACTCTGAGTTTCCTGATATGTTCTGTTAATAGTTGAGTAAGGTATTATCCACCTACTAACAGAGGCATTCTGTGCCATGTTATATCAGATTGATGTCACATATGTATGGTCAAAATGAAATGAAACCATCTCTAGCAGTAATCACCCTATATGGAGTATATTGCAGAACTGGTGATAGCACAGGTTATAGGTATTGTGATTCAGGTCACTAATGGCCCTGTTGCACCAATTTTACACTCTCACTAAAATATAATGTTAGATCAGATATTACCAACCAGTCATCTGTGGGCCACAATAGGTTCATGATTTCATGTGTCTCCTAATAGTAATATATAACATATGCAGACCTACTCTGCAGTAGCTGGTAACTTAATATTGAAACCCCATTTAGTTGTTGTAGTACTGGTTATAAAAGGAATTTCAGTTGGGTACAGGTATAGATTTAAGAGCAGTGTAATGTAACACAACTAGAATAATTGATATATTTATTATATCTCTCTTATTAAACATCCAGTGTCAAGTAAACATTTCTCATTTATTTCTTAGAACTTGTATGAGAATACTGATTATAGAGAGTAAGATATAAATGTAATCTCAGGAACAGCGTGATATGATACAAATGTAACACTAGATTACTCAGGTATCAATTTCCATTAGTGTAACATTATATCTAAGCACAGGACTGTGTGCCAGTGTTAGCTATGACATCATACAACATAGGTTCCATAAACTGAGGTTCTCATATGTTATTACATGACGTCTGCTTATACCAGCTTGTTGAGGCATATTATTGGAACATATGCTGTCTGTTATCTGTGAATGTTGCATCTACACACCATAAAATAGGTAACCCTGCATGTTTAGCCACAGAGGCAAGTCTGTACCCTCCTGCTATTCAGATATTTACTGCCACTTATATGCGGTACACTTTCAGATATGTACTGCCACTTATATGCGGTACACTTTCAGATATGTACTGCCACTTATATGCGGTACACTTTCAGATATGTACTGCCACTTATATGCGTTACACTTTCAGATATGTACTGCCACTTATATGTGGTACACTTTCAGATATGTACTGCCACTTATATGCGGTACACTTTCAGATATGTACTGCCACTTATATGCGTTACACTTTCAGATATGTACTGCCACTTATATGCGGTACACTTTCAGATATGTACTGCCACTTATATGCAGTACACTTTCAGATATGTACTGCCACTTATATGCGGTACACTTTCAGATATGTACTGCCACTTATATGCGGTACACTTTCAGATATTTACTGCCACTTATATGCGGTACACTTGCCCACTATGACATTGTCCCCTCCTTCCAACTGGAATGTGCAGACGCTACACGGGTTGGGTAGAATATTCCGGCGGCCGGGATGCCAGCAGTCAGAATACAAGCCACGGCATACCCTGCATATATTGTTTACAAAGAAATTTTTTGATCAATGGGCATGATTCAATTTGATGACAGTTGGATAGCACCAGGAATTAGCTCCCGGGGCTATTCAATACAGCGCCCCGTGACACCCAATAACGGGATTTCCTCTCGCACTCCAGGAAACAGTGTTGCACAGGGTACTTGAGTTGGAGAATGCCGATTCTCCCAACAAAACATCCTGTTTAGTCCGGGAGAACGGACATTCTCCGACTTAACACTGCACTGTATTGAATAGCCCCGGGAGCTAATTCCCACCGCTATTCAACTGTCATCGAATTAAATCATGCCCAATGTGTACATATACATCACAATATTAGATTGCACTTATGTCCTTGTAGAATTAGTTCCGCTGAGCAATAACAGATATCCATGTGATCGAAGGCACGGGCACGTTAGTGTGTGTGTGTGTGTGTGTTTGTGTATATTCAAATATAATTTGTTTTAGCAAGGATTGCTGTAGCAGTAACATAAGGCACGCAGTCTTTTTGAGGGTTTCTGGGGGTGCGTAGTCTCTTAAGATTGGCTTTTTTTGCTTACTACGCAGAGAACCCCCCACCCTGATAGATGCCCGTACCACTGTTCTCAGCAGCACGAGTTATGTACAGGGTGCTAGGGGGGCATTATATAGCTGGGGAAGTCAGTGGGTATAAATGTGTAAGTGGACGTCTGGAGTAGGATGGCAGCTTACTCTAAAGGCGGCTCTTTCAGCTGCTATTACATTTATATATTATTGCCATTATTGTCACATTGGTACATATTTATACAGGTGACTTACCTGAGGTATTTTATCAGAGCTGATCTGCATCTTGTACATGGTACCGGCTGTGTGGCTGTATTAATGTGTAAACAAAACTAAGACTTTTGCTGTCTGCACTAATAATAATAATATACTGCACATCTGTGTGTATGTAGTAAATAAAACATTGGGGATTCTATCATATTTTGATCAACATATTTCAGCTTGCAGCCCATCATCACGGGAGCCCAATGTCCTGCAAGTTTCTGTTCTACACTAGCGTATATGCCCAGCACACCATTACATTGCAGTTACATGTACTCCCCTCCCAGATACAGAGGGGAGCATCTATACAGGGCTGGCTAGTGAGCCGCACCCAACTAGGCCTTTTATAGCCGTGACTGAAAGCTGCCATGATAGCACTAGGCCTGTGCTTGGTTACACCAATTGTGTGCATGGTACCAGCTGCATGGCAGTATTAATGCTATATATGTACAGATGTGTCCTGTTGTGGCGCTGCTGACTATAGCAACACGCTGTAGCTGGATCGTGATGCAAACACATTGTTGTATGCCGCAAGTGTTTGCATCACAGCCGGGTCCCTTTGAAGTAAATGGGAGACGGGCGCATGCCGGCTCCTATTCAAGTCTGCAGCATAGTGGAAGCATGTGATCACATGCGCCCCGCTATGCTGCGCTGTCCCAAGGATAGCAGGACACATCTGTATACAAAACCAAAGTTTTGCTGTCGGTGCTAACAATAATATACTGCAAATCTGTGTGCACGTAGCAAATAAAACAGAGGGTATTTTGTCATATTTTGATCAAAACATTTAAGCTTGCAGCCCATCGTCAAGGGACCCCAATTTTCTGCAAGGCCCTACCCTAGCTTATATGTCCGGCCTACCACTATATTGCAGTAGGCAGATCTCCTGGGACGTAGCCGGGGTGGGTCAGGTGGTAAACCGTGCATTTCCAGAGACGTAGCCGAGGTCAGGGCAGGCGGCAGACAGTGTATAGTGAGGGATGCACTGGAGGTTGGAACAGGCAGCTGATGGAACAGGAACAAGATGTTTTAAGGATTGCAGATGTTTCTATTTCACACTAGTGTATGTCTAGGGTATGATATCTGATTGCATTGGCACATTATGGTATGTTTCTCTCCATACAGGGCATACAAATTGAATGTTGTCAAATAGCCCCTGGTCCACGGCAGGAATTGGTTGTCTGAAAATTTCACTGTGGGGCACAGGAATATTCTGTTTATCTAGATCCATGGCGTTCTTGAGCACTGTGAGTGGGGATGCTGTTTTTCCACTCTCTACCTCTTCCCAGTTAATAGAAGAGAAGAAGGGGTGTTCTCGCACGTCGCCATTTACCCCAAGCCGGAGGAACTGGTCCTTACACAGGAGGTTGGATAAAAAGTCCTTTGTTACTCCAGTAAGGCCTTCGTATGATGGTTCCTCTGTAATGATCATTGCTGCTATCTCTGACACGGATTCTCCAGGGAAAGGCTCCGATCCTGTAGCGAGCATATATAATAAAACCCCAAATGCGAACCAGTCCACAGCTGCACTGTATGGCTGGCCGGTTGTCATTTCTGGAGCAGTATAGCCAGGTGTCCCGCAACAGCCTGCATTATCAGTTACTCCATACACATTCATTAGGGCTAGACCAAAGTCTGTGATCTTCACATGGCCGTCTGCAGTCAGCAGAACATTTTCCAGTTTGATGTCTCTGTGAATTATTCCTTTAGAATGCATGAACTGTAATCCACAAACCAATTCCGCCGCTATAAATGTTATTGTGGGAAGGTCCATCTCGGATGTCTCAAAATAATCGTACAGATCTCCTCCACTAGCCAGTTCCATTACACAGTATAGATAACGATGTGTTTGGAAGGCTGCATATCCATGAGTAAGGAAATTGCTCTGATGTGCCAGCTGAAGGACCCAAAACTCCACCAAGCTGCCCTCGTTCTCTATTAGGGCTGTCTTCTTTAAGATCTTAATTGCCACTCTTTCCCTGCGAAGAGCGTCTGTTGCCAGCAGCACTTTTCCGTAGCCTCCCTCTCCAAGTATTGAGTGGAAAGTGAATTTGTCCACTGTTAAGGGGGCAGTGTCGGTGTTTTGTTGGCTGGTGGGCGTAGCGCCTGGTCGGCCTCTTCTAAATGCTGTTATGAATTGTTTTTTTTTTTTTAGAAATTCTGCAATTCTGTCCCAGTTTCTTCGTGATCCCTTCGCTGAAAGGTTAGTGGGGCCTGCCCAATGGCTGCCCCCTTCCCCTGGATCTTCAGTAATGTCAGCGTTTCTCCTGTATCTCACGTGCCAAAATCTGGGACATTGGTTACATGCTTTTATGAATTGCTCCTGTTTCTTTTCCAGAAATGCTGCCAACGTGTTCCATCCTCTCTGTAATCGTGCAACAAATCTCCTCACCTTTCTGGCTGCTGAGTTGGTCCGGCCTGCCTGCTTTCCTCTGCGGTTCTGTTTTCCTCGGCACCTTTTTCTTTTCTGTCTCTTGTCTCTGGATCTCCATGCTTTTTCTCGTGTTTTCTTTCTCCTATTTGTACCCATGTTTTGTTATCCGACAGGAACAGGGCCCTTAGAGAATATAACGCAAGATGTGTCTTCAGTCTAGAGCGTCTGAAGACTGGTTCTCAGGGGCTTCAGCAGCTGTAGAAGTAGCTGCGTGATGTCAGCAGTGACTGTGATGTCACAATTGTGCAGCTGAGCCTAGTCCTAAACATCTTCTACATTTTATGGCAGTGGATGTATAAGAAGGTTTCTTTCTGTCCAAACTTTAAATTGTGCAAGATATGTAGAAATTGTCTTAATTCTACCTATGTAAAATGTACCTGCCCACATTAAGACATCAACATTTATATTTTATAAGAAATATGACATTTGTGAGGAGGGATTAGACTGTATTGCGGCCATATCAGACCAGAGAATCATGTAACACAGTCTAATTATTGGCGAATCTACGTATTTATACCACGTACACCCATTATCCCCAACAATTTCCCTTCTCAATTTAAGCAACTCAAAAATAATTGATAATAATAATAATAGATATTTTTCTTACTAAGTGACTTAATCTCAACTGGCGGCAGGAGTATTACCATGCAATCACTTGTATTTCCCCATTGCAACCATTATTAATAACAATCACATGTAAGGTAGTTTCCAATTATCTGTAGGCATGTGTAACTGTATGAAAGAGCCAAGAGATGGTGAAGATCATTAGCATCAGTACAGAGGGGGTAATTCCAAGTTGATCGCAGCAGGAAAATTTTTAGCAGTTGGGCAAAACCATGTGCACTGCAGGTGGGGGCAGATATAACATTTGCAGAGAGAGTTAGATTTGGGTGGGTTATTTTGTTTCTGTGCAGGGTAAATACTGGCTGCTTTATTTTTACACTGCAATTTAGATTGCAGATTGAACTCACCACACCCAAATCTATCTCTCTCTGCACATGTTATATCTGCCTCCCTTGCAGTGCACATGGTTTTGCCCAACTGCTAAAAAAGTTCCTGCTGCGATCAACTTGGAATTACCCCCAGAGTTTGTTGCAAAGGGAGAGATTGTGTGTGTCATGTGTCAGCAAAAATTTGACTAGAAATAAGGGGGTGCGGGGGGAACCATTATTGATTTTGCCCTTGGCTCCAAAAACCCTAGTTACACCTCTTATCACACTATACATCAGATAGCCTGTGACAAGTAAGAAGAATGTGCAGGTAAAATAGGCTTACCATAACGTCCTCAGTGTTTAGGCGCTGACACCTGAGGGTAGGCGGAGAAACGCGTTTGTGGGACAGACAACTTGCTATTACTGCAGCTTTATTTCTACAATTCCGGAATGAACTCGACCCAGATGGTTCACTTCTGAGAAACACCCCATGGTAGTGTGAAGAGGAGCCACGCGGAAGTCCAGTCACCAGCCTGCAATCCTTAAAAAAGCTGCCATGCTTATACAACAAGGTATCTATTTGGGTGCATAGCATATTGTACTCTAGGTGTCTTCTGGATCCTGGTCTCGGTGCTGCAATGTATGGCGGAAATACTGCTTGTCTAACTAACAGCTTATCACTACCCTGCAAGTGGATTTAATAATTACTAACCAGTTTGAAAGCGCTTACTGACAGAAAAATTGCATGCCTAACCATTATTTTACTGGTATCATTCATTATGTGGCATTTAAAGCTGGAACTCATCTAAATAAAAGCTTCACTGAGACTGTGATTGATTATAACATTGTGTTCAGAAATACATGTGTTAATGAATATTTCAGTGTGGAGATTTGAACAAATCGATGTTTGTTGCCTAACTGATACGAAACAAATTTTATTATTTGTGATTATATGCATTTTTAGGTGTGTGATACTGGCTGGTATCTATTGTATTATGTATTAATCGTTAATATATAAAAGTACATTTCTTTTTTCAAAGTGAGAAGCTCAGTCTCATTATTTATATTAAGGTTCAATTCACTAACACCTTAGGGTGGGGGTGGGGGGGGGATTAACAAACCCTATTTATGGGGCAGATTTAAGAAGGAGTGATATTCATGTTATCACTCGTTATGAATGTTAAATGGTGCTTCAGCCAAACAGCTCCTAATTGTCATTTTTCAAACACGTGACAGTTAGAAGCCGATTGCTTGGATCACCATTTATCATTTGTAATGAGTGATAATAATAATATCGCTAGTTGTTAAATCTACCCCTGTATGTTATGTTTAAGTGAATTAACCCTTCAGTTACAAATTAAGTAGTGGGAAGTCTGCACTAGTCTATTAGTTGTAATATGTATAAAACAAATGTGAGCCCTTGTTTGGGTATACTGTAGGTAGGCTTACCATACTACAATATAAAGCAAGACATGTGTGAATTACAGTTTCTGCAGCTGATGAAGACCAGGTGAAATGCTGGCTTGAATTTAGCCAGCCACAGAGCCTGCATAATTTATGTGTCCTGGTTTATATGGATAGTATAGTAAGCCTAGGTATAGGTAACATGACACAAGAAGGGGAATGTAGGGTATATTGATACCCCTTTTACACCGCCACTAAAAACCCAGGTTCTTGCCATGATAAAACGGGAGTGGACCGATGTAAAAGGGTTAAAATGGGTCCAGTTACCCGGGAATCCAAGCCGGCTAATTTGCAGTGTAGGTAACGGGAAGTACCCGCGTCACGGTGCAGTGCAAACAGATTAGCTGGGTCGGTGCGACCAGGGACCCATTCACCGCATAGAGAAGAGGTGGTGATTGGAGATAATTTCAACTCCAACTGCTGCCTCCGCACATGTCAGTGATGACATCACCAACCCAGCAATACACCTGGTCAGGCCCCTGTCTGAAAGGGGTCTCTTGACAGGTCACATCCGTGTAAAAGTTGTGGAAAAGTTGCATTAAACACCAAGGGCCAAATGTAATAGAGTGAGAGTTTCAGAAAGTGAGAGATTTGGTAAGGTTTTTCAGGTTTTTTTAAAGTGGCAATCATTTACACTGTAAAATCAGGTTGATCTTGCTGTGTAAATGATTGCCACTTTAAGAAAAACTGCAAAACCTTACCAAATCTCTCACTTTCTGCAACTCTCGCTCTATTACATGTGGCCCCAACATTACTTTCTATACATATGCAGTCACTAGACCGATGCAACGTATGAAAAGTTAGATCACATCCCTTTCACACAGCACAAATGACCCGGTATACTGCCAAGTCGATGTGCGGTGTGAAAGGGAGAAGTCCTGAATTCCCGGGTCGACTGACCCGGTATTTCAACCCGGGAATAAAGTAGGGTTATTCCCATGTTATTCCTGCGTCAGGTGCGGTGTGAACGGGTTACCCGAATCAATACGATCAGGGACCCATTCATACTATGGAGGAGGCAGCATGGAGATGATCTTATCTCCAAGTGCTGCCTCCGCTCCCGCCCCCCCATGGCGACAAGGCAATTTGCCAGTCTGAATGGGGTCTCATGGCGGGTCGCACCCGGGAGCGACCCGTGTACAAATCCCGGGTGCGACCAGTGACAGCGATCTGAAAGTGGTATTAGCCACATAACATTAAGGGGGACATTTACTAAGCAGTGATAAGTGCAGAGAAGTGAGCCAGTGGAGAAGTTGCCCATAGCAACCAATCAGCACTGAAGTAACATCTATAATTTGCATACTATAAAATGATACAGAGCTGCTGATTGGCTGATGGGGCAACTTCTCCACTGGCTCACTTCTCCGCTCTTACCACTGCTTAGTGCATGTCCACCTTAGTGTGGGCAGTGTCAAACTGAAGCATGATGGGCCGAGCAGGGGAATGGAGTGCTAGGGGCCTATGTTCAGGGGTAATAACCATTATACCCTTTTTACACTGCCACAATAACCTGGGTTATTGCTGGGTTATCCCAGGGCCGTAACTACGTGTGTGCCAAGTGGGCTTGGCACACAGCGCAGTTGCCCTGAGGGCACACGGCCAGCGGCATGTAATGAGTCAAATTGACTCATTACATGCCGCCTCTGCTGTGTGCGCCGCGCTGGAGGGAGAAGAGACCAGCGCTGGGCAGCGGACAAGGAGGAGGAGGGAGGGGGAGCAGGGAGCCGCAGCAGCGCTATTTCATTGGTAGTAAGCGCCGCTGCAGCATCCCCCTCTCCTTCTGTATTGGCTGCCCGGCGCTGCTATGGATGCTGGGATGCGGTTCCTTCATCCCAGCATCCACAGCAGCGCCAGGCAGCCAATACGGAAGAAGAGGGGGATGCTGCAGCGGCGCTTACTACCAATGACATAGCGCTGCTGCGGCTCCCTGCTCCCCCTCCCTCCTCCTCCTTCTCAGCTGCCTGCACCGAGAGGGAGATGCCAGCACGAGGAGCCTGTCAGCGGGGAGAAGGTAAGTATATCCCTCTCTCTCTTTCTCTCTCTCTCTCTCTCTCTCTCTCTCTCTCTCAGGGGGACACCGTCTGCCGCAATGTGTAAAAAGGGGGCCTGGCTGCCGCAATGTGTAAAAAGGGGACCTGGCTGCCGCAATGTGTAAAAAGGGGGTCTGGCTGCCGCAATGTGTAAAAAGGGGGTCTGGCTGCCGCAATGTGTAAAAATGGGTCCTGGCTGCTGCAATGTGTAAAGAGGGGGCCTGGCTGCCGCAATGTGTAAAAAGGGGGACTGGCTGCCGCAATGTGTAAAAAGGGGGACTGGCTGCCGCAATGTGTAAAAAGGGGGACTGGCTGCCGCAATGTGTAAAAAGGGGGACTGTCTGCTGTAATGTGTAAAAAGGGGGACGCTGTCTGCTGTAATGTATAAAAGGGGCTCTACCTGGTGTAGTGGCGCTACAGTGCAGCGTAATTTGAATAATGTAGACTACTGTGCACCGTAGCATGAATTGCTATTATTTTGTGGCCACGCCCCTTCCCCGTGAAGCCATGCCCCTATAAATTTTGCGCGCGACTACGGCGCGCACTGACCCTTTCTTCCATGTAGTGGGGGGGCGCCACTGTCGTTTCTTGCACACAGCGCTAAAATGCCTAGTTACGGCACTGGGTTATCCCGGGTCACGGCTTACTGGAAAAGGGTCCCTTTAAAATCATAGGGAGAGCCAGATCACCGGCAGAACAGAAATACTGCACATGGGTGCAGCGTGAACGGGGCCGACCCCAGAATAACCTGGATTGAATGTGCAGTGGGAACGGACTCTAACCAGGGTTGGAACAGTGTTCCAAAACCAGGTTGGACCCAGGATTTAGGTGGAAAAGTGGCATTAGCGAGTGCGTGGGCCTAGCTGTTAGTGTATGCATGCTAATATACCCTATTAATAACAGCAATGCACTGTAGAGAATACACCATACTCCTGTGGAGTACAAGGTAACATGTATAATGATAATTCAAGTTATGAACACTCAGATGTATTAACCTGGAGAAGGCATAAGGAAGTGATAAACCAGTGATAAGTGCAAGGTGATAAATGCACCAGTTAATCAGCTCCAATATGTAAATTAACAGTTAGCAGCTGATTGGCTGGAGCGTTTATCACCTTGCACTTATCACTGGTTTATCACTTCCTTATGCCGTTTCCAGGCTTAATACATCTGCCCCGTATATCCCTAGAGGTGGGCTCCCTGGCAGTGGGACCCACCTGGGGATTTCCTCTGCACCCCTGTGGGCCAGTCCAACCCCGAGTGTGTGTATAGTACCATTAACCCTTTCAGCAATGCTGTTGGCTGTTTATAGCCCAACACTTGATGCAGCTCATTTGTAGTTTCTAATAGAAATAATCTGTATAAAATTTAATTGCGGGTCGGAACCAATAGCCAGAAGTAAATGCTATATAACACTAGAAAATGTATTGAATTTTTTATTTTCTTTACAGAGCACTGGTATAATTAAAAGGCACCAAAATGTCTATATAATGTAAGGGTCAATGAAGGAACAATAAACCCAACTTTAAAATCGCTGTGAGGAAGCAGTCATGCCCGATGTTACCATTTGCACCTCTATGTGCAGATTGAGTAATAAGATATTAATCTTCACTTTACAGATCAGCAGTGCACAGAAGTGGAAACAGACTCCTGTCCGCTGCAGCCATTAGTCTATATGGAGACCTGAGCATTACACTTTTAGGTTGACAGCATAGTTAAAAGTATGTTTCACTTAAAAAGTGTGATGTATAGCTCCCGGGACACTACGCTGACTTAGGCACCATGGGGGGTCATTCCGAGTTGATCGCTAGCTGAATTTGTTCGCAGCGCAGCGATCAGGCTAAAAATCGGCAGTTCTGCGCATGCGTATGCAGCGCAATGCGCACGCGCGACGTACGGGAACAATGGACGATGTAGTTTTGCACAGGGTCTAGCGATGCATTTCAGTCGCACTGCTGGCCGCAGAGTGATTGACATGAAGGGGGCGTTTCTGGGAGGCAACTGACCGTTTTCAGGGAGTGTGTGGAAAAACGCAGGCGTGCCAGGAAAAACACAGGCGTGGCTGGGCGAACGCTGGGCGGATTTGTGACGTCAAATCCGGAACTGAATAGTCTGAAGTGATCGCAAGCGTTGAGTAGGTTTTGAGCTACTCTGAAACTACACAAAAAATTTTTGGAGCCGCTCCGTGATACAACCGTTCGCACTTCTGCTAAGCTAAAATACTACACTCCCAGTGGGCGGAGGCATAGCATTTGCACGGCTGCTAAAAACTGCTAGCGAGCGAACAAATCGGAATGACGGATGTGCGGATATAAACGCAAGTAAATACAGATCTGACATATGAAATCTTCTAAAGAGAACATGGAGAGAAGTTTCCAATAGCAACCAATTATCTACTTATCATTGTATAGAATGCTCTTGATAATTGATATAATCTGATTGGTTGCTATGGGCAACTTCCCTTTAGAAGATTTTATACATCTTCCCCTTAGACACTTCTAAACCTAAAATACTATTTGATCCAATATTAACAAACGTCCACAAAAGGATCAAGTACAATATCTGATAAATGCAGCTGCGTTTCTTTCCTCACTCATAGGGGTATATTTACTGAAATGCAGGTTTATAGAAGGGGAGATGTGTCCCATAGCAAGTGCAACCAATCAGAGCCTTCTTATTTATCTAGAACCCTCTAGAAAAAAGATAAGTTACATTCTGATTTGTTGCTATAGGCATCATCATTTCTAAAATCGCACTCTTTAGTAAATGTGTAGTCTGCATAGATAAGAAAGGGTTGGGTATAAAATCCAGACAGTAAGAATACATACACATTCCTGGAAGTATTTGTACCCTAACCTCTCTTACCCCCGCAGCCTGACCCTAACCTCTCGCCCCAGCAACCTAACCCTAACCCCAACCCCTGTACTTACCTCTGGGACACTTCAGGATCCCGCTGTCGGTTTTCTCACTGTCGGATCCTGACTGCCAGTATGTTGACCACATGCCATAAGATCTCATCCACTCTGATTCATACCTCTTTTTATGTGTAACCAGGAGAGGCTCCTGCAACTTTTACATTCATGCTAATGTGTGTATGTGCATTTTAAATTTAATCAATATTTGATTTTGAGAGACACATATCCTTTATTAGCCAATGATAAGTGGTCACGTCAAAACATCTGACACAGTTAATCA
This sequence comes from Pseudophryne corroboree, assembly GCF_028390025.1. NCBI lineage: Eukaryota > Metazoa > Chordata > Amphibia > Anura > Myobatrachidae > Pseudophryne > Pseudophryne corroboree. The sequence goes on from NC_086455.1 coordinate 30,277,582, forward strand.
GCAATGTGTGTGTGTGTGTGTGTATGTTTATATATATATATATATATATATATATATATATATATATATATATATTCGCAGAGAGTCCTGCACTCGCATCAATACAAAAGATAGAATAGCGGGTGCTACCAGTGACCTTTGTGGGGTCACACAAATACAACACATCTACCACTTCCGTGGAAGGTGCACTCGCGCCAAAGGATAGTCCATAAGACTTGATTGTAGTTCAACTTCTTTAATGAGAATTAAGGATAATGCCATTTAGGGTCGACGTTTCGGTCCCTCTTGGGGCCTTTCTCAAGACCGGCACACTCAAAGTTTCTACAACATAATAGACTCATGTCATAGAACATACAACAATAGTAAAAAGGTACAATATAGCATAGTACATATGAGACATAAAACAGAGTACAAATAAAACATGGTCTCATGTTACACCGCCACCAATGCCTCCCAGGCCCCTAATGAGCCAGACTGCAGGTGACTGCTGTGAAGAATCATCACATAGAAAAACCAACCACCAAAAAGTAAATCACCAATGTGGAATCACAACTGGCATACCAGCATAGATAAAAAATCAATCAATCAATAATGCAGCTAAAAATTACCTGCCCAGGCAACAAGTCGAAAGCGTGGATCGTAATCAAACTCATATAAGACTCCATGGTTCACAGACCACTATAATGCATATGAGGAAAAATTCAGTCAACCTGCATATTGGATCACATATGGATACTCAGATCAAACCGGGACCAAACAAGGCCATAAAGTAATCAAGGGTATACCTGGGGTTTTAAAATATATGGTTAAATCTGCTGCAGCTATCCCGGCACTGTATCCTGCCTTGTAATAGGAATCAACTGCAGAAATAATAAACAAAGGATAAAAATCCTAAATGGTCACACTATCAACTACACATAAGTCAATAAATCAGTACTCACGGAGCCGGTACCACCAAGGCGTCAGACAGCTGCATGTCTCACGAAATCAGCTGCTGACTATTTATTGACCCCTGGACCGGAAGCGCTATTAAACACAAGAAATGTACATAGGCACCAAAAGCTAATTCTACGTGTTAACGCTCGCTGGTCAGCCCGGCAGAATAGTAACAAAACTAATCTACCCACTAAGTTAGAGACAGGAGGCAAAGAAAACTCAGGGTGATTATCGATGCCGCTCGGACACGCTCTTCCGCGTGTCACCTCCCGGAAGCGCATGCGTTCCATGACCCGGAAGTGACGCGGGACCCACCAAACAACCCGGCGCAAGACGGAACGCTACGTCGTGAGTGACGATTTGCGTTCCAGAGACGTTACCATTCATGGTTGGCCACACTTAGCGGACCAATCATGTAGTTCAACCATATGTAAACCCCTAGGTGTAGAATACAAAGGGGAAAACTACTTGTCATCACTAATAATACATAAGGTAAAAGTCACCAATAGGGGGACACCCGACCCGCCCATTCCTACGTCAAAGACAATATATATAACCAGCACACCTAATCAAAAAACGGGTCTGTTAAATATACCCAACAAGAATAATAATCTAAATGTTCCAAACCGATCAAATGGCAAATACAGTAACTGTATATAGGGATGGGCGGTATGGGGCTTCCTACTTCAGTCTGTTAGGGACCTGGGAAGACGCTCCAGCATAGACACCATACAAAAAAAATATATTAAGACATATACGGATGAACAAAACATAAATGAAAACAATCAAATGTATTAAGGAGACCTAAAATCAAAGGTATCCACAGAGTAGAAAATAAATAAAGGAATTAGACCTTAAATAAAGATATTAAGGGGATTGGCCTCATTCAGGCCTTTGGGGGCCACAGTATTCAATGTATGTATCCAAAAAACTTTCCCTTTGTTTGAGTGCTAGCAACCGATCACCTCCTAAAGGGAGTGGGGGAACCCAATCGATTAACTGGCATTTGAGGGTGGCTACCTGGTGCCTAGCCCTCAAAAAATGTCGGGCAACAGGTTTATCAGTCTGGCCAGAGGCAAGGGCCATATGGATAGTAGACCTATGGTTGGCCATTCGGTCTCTGAAAGGACGAGATGTCATTCCTACATAGCACAAACCGCAGGGACATTTAAGAATATAAATAACAAATTCTAATCTGCAATGAAGATGAAATTTAATATTAAGTTTCTTACCAGTATGTGGGTGATATAAATAAGGACCCGTTATCATGGAACGGCATGTGGTACATCCACCACAGGAAAAGCAGCCCGGTTTGGCCTGCATTAATTGCAAATGTGACATCTGGGGCTCAGGGAACAATGCAGGTCTCATCAGTAGTTGTTTTAAATTGGCACCTCGACGGTATGCCATCATGGGAGCTGCTACACCCTTAAAGGGTAAGTTGGCATCCGAGGAAATAATTGGCCAATGTTTTCTGAGTGATTTCCTAGTAACATCAGCAGAGCCGTCGAATTGGGTAGGGAAAATCATACGATTTATTTGGTGTTTATTTGAGGGACCTTCACCGTTATAAATACGGGAAGCCTTCCCGGTTTGATCTGAGTATCCATATGTGATCCAATATGCAGGTTGACTGAATTTTTCCTCATATGCATTATAGTGGTCTGTGAACCATGGAGTCTTATATGAGTTTGATTACGATCCACGCTTTCGACTTGTTGCCTGGGCAGGTAATTTTTAGCTGCATTATTGATTGATTGATTTTTTATCTATGCTGGTATGCCAGTTGTGATTCCACCATTGGTGATTTACTTTTTGGTGGTTGGTTTTTCTATGTGATGATTCTTCACAGCAGTCACCTGCAGTCTGGCTCATTAGGGGCCTGGGAGGCATTGGTGGCGGTGTAACATGAGACCATGTTTTATTTGTACTCTGTTTTATGTCTCATATGTACTATGCTATATTGTACCTTTTTACTATTGTTGTATGTTCTATGACATGAGTCTATTATGTTGTAGAAACTTTGAGTGTGCCGGTCTTGAGAAAGGCCCCAAGAGGGACCGAAACGTCGACCCTAAATGGCATTATCCTTAATTCTCATTAAAGAAGTTGAACTACAATCAAGTCTTATGGACTATCCTTTGGCGCGAGTGCACCTTCCACGGAAGTGGTAGATGTGTTGTATATATATATATATATATATATATATATATATATATATATATATAAAAGATATTTAGAACCGGCACTCACCCTTGCTGGATATGTAATGGCTCCGGTGCCCTCCGGAAAAATTAACAGATGAAGGATCAAACAAGCAGCAGCACTCGGAGACGTGGCAAAAATCACAACAGTGCAGTTTATTGCATCATTCCATTCCAATGTTTCGGGACCAAACCGTCCCTTTGTCAAGGTGATAAAGTGAAAAACAAGTGCAGGTGACTAACCTTTTATATGAAATAAGACACGCCAACAGCTTCTATTTATTCTATTTTGCTACTGTATCTAGGGGCCTATTCGTGATCACTACTGAGCCAATCATGTGTAAACTGTAGTTTCGGCATGTTTTTAGTAACTGGCCCATTCATTACTAGTACTCAGTACATCTTCACATGGTGTTGCGGCAGTGCGCATGCAGGATCTCAAGTCAAGCTTGCACACGCACATCGGCAGTATATAATATCGCTTCTACGAATTAGTGGTGGAATAATCTGTCGTAAGTATCAAGGGCATGGGGCCAATCTGGGTCGGACTGGCCCACAGGGGTACAGGGGAAACCACCGGTAGGCCCCACTGCCTGAGCGCCCACTCCTTCCTCTAGGGATCAGGTTCCAGACTGTGCACTTGTATTATACATGGTAGATATGTTGCATTACACTGCACAAGACTATTGTGCATTTCAAGCCTCCGTGGAGGCTGGCCACACCCCTTTGTAGGCTGGCCACACCCAAAAATATGGGCCCCTATAACTTCATTCCCCCGGTGGGCCCTTCATACCCCAGTCCGACACTGGGGCCAATCAGCCATTGATAATGAAAAAGCCGCCTACGAACATTCTTAGAATTATGGGGAATCCTTCTGTTGGATGTAGAGCTCTATATGAATGGATCCATGCCTCTACTTCATGCAATAACACCTGTTTTCTGTATTGAAATGAAAGCTAAAGTTTTGCAGCATTTGCATTGCCTATAGAGATCAGTATATGATATCATGTTAAAGGAAAATGTGAAATTGTATTTTTAACCAACACCCATTCACACCTCCAAGAGCAGAGCTATGGGGATCATGCCATGGATCCCAGCTGTTCGGAAGGACTGGACCTCAGGGCTGCAATGCTTCACGTCCCAGCACTGACAACAGGCAGGAGGAGGCAGCTTCCATTGCTGTACCAGCTCTGTCACTGACACTGACTAGAGAAACTTGTGACTCTCTCGGAAACTGATACTCTGCTATTTGAAATGTAAGTGGCTCCATTTGTCAGCACAGAGATGTTTATCAGCGCCGGTGAGGGATGAACGCTGCAAATGTTTGTAACTGAATCTTTGATCTGTATGCATGCATTCCTAAGCAATCAAAAACACGTGTTTTGTACACATTCACAAAAACGTATCACACACACACACACACACACACACACACACACACACACACACACACAGAACCAGATGCACAAAACTATATTGCTGGGCGCCCAACCATAATTTTGTGAGTGCCCCAGTCAGGGCTGGACTGGGACCAGGGCCGGATCTAGGGGGTGGGGGGTGGGTTTGGGGCCCGAAGGGGGCGACCGCCCCCCCCAACACAGTCATAGCCACACCCACTTTTGAGCAGAAGAGAGCTCTCCTGGGAGAACCCGAGGCAGAACGATGGGCTGCAGCTTATACCACAGCAGCACAGAGGAGCCAGGAGAGCAAGGGTTACAGAGCATTTGCCCCTCACTTGCTGGTGTGTGGGTACTAGGGCTAATAAATACAATTACCCCATAGCACAGTCACATGTACATAGAACAATCACAAAGCTCTATCTCAGTCTCACTCAAAAAGTTCAGTCAGAATTGAGAGAGGAGGAGCTAAGATTGCAGATGGGAGGAGTTGGGACTGTAGAGGGAGGAGTTAAGATTAAACAGTAAACCGCCCCCCCTAAAGAAAAGTCTAGATCCGTCCCTGACTGAGACACAGGGGAACCCCCCCCCCCCCTCTGTGCGCTAGAATTATTCATATGCTATCTCATACTGCACAGGACTTTGGTGTATTTTCTAAAGTGCATTGCTGTTATTAATCTGGCACATTATCATGCATGCACTAGCTGTATTTACTATATATATTTAGCAAGGGGCCCAGACTGTGCGCTTTCTAATGGTTAGCCAAGCCTCTGTGGTAGCTGGCCACACCCCCTCTGGAGACTGGCCACACCCCTAAACATGGGTCCTTACCTCTACATTCCCCCGGTGGGTCCACATGCCCCAGTCCGACACTGGCCCCAGTGATCATATCCTACAAGTGTACCTTTTTGGCCGGTACAGTACCATTTTTTTTAAAGGGCTTTGTACCGTGTTTCAGCATCTCCCGTTCCTATTGATTCCTATGGGAGCGCCGCGGGGCCCTGTCCCCTTTCCTAATTTGTACCGATTTTCTGCTCAGCTGTGTTGGAGAGTGATGCAGTCCATCTGTGGCCCTTGCTCTGATCTCCTGAGCACACACAGTAAAAAGTCAGCAGTGCCAGAACTGCCATCTCTGCATAGAGTGCTGTGGTTACAGGCCCCTCTCCATCTCCAGGCTGCAGAGCCATTGCAGCCCCTGTAATGACTGTAGTTCTTCCACTGTTTGGAACGCTTTATATTATACGCCAAAGGGTATCCGTTCACATGGTCGACCATGTTATGGTCGACAGTCATTAGGTCGACCACTATTGGTCGACATTGACATGGTCGACATGGACACATGGTCGACACATGAAAATGGTCGACACATGAAAGGTCGACATGAGTTTTTTAACTTTTTTTTCTTTTGGGGAACTTTTCCATACTTTACGATCCACGTGGACTACGATTGGAACGTTAATCTGTGCCGAGCGAAGCGGTAGCGGAGTGAAGGCACCATGCCCGAAGCATGGCGAGCGACGCGAGCCATGCGAGGGGACGCGGTGCACTAATTGGGGTTCCCAGTCACTTTACGCAAAAAACGACACCAAAAAAACTAAAAAAAAAACCTCATGTCGACCTTTTCATGTGTCGACCACTTTCATGTGTCGACCATGTGTCCATGTCGACCATGTCAATGTCGACCAATAGTGGTCGACCTAATGACTGTCGACCATAACATGGTCAACCATTCATACCGGAACCACACCAAAGTTCTATGCATTTCCTAATTTATTATATTCCATACAGAATAGAAATACCTTGTGAAATGCATGTAAGTCTTAAATCATGACTTTATATAAGCCGGGGCTCCGACAACTATGCCAGGCCCAGTTACTGGGAGGGGGTGTGGTCAAGTCAGGGAGGTGTGGCTAGCCCCCCTCTTTAGGAAATATTAAAAAGAAGAGTTAGCAGGCTTGACGGCTGATGGGCTGCAGATTATCGGTCAATCCCCCCCCCCGCATATCACGCAGGGAGAGAGAGCAGTGACTGATTCTGCCTCTCTCTAACACAGCACACAGTGTGTGCTGGGCTGGGGAGAGAGGCTTCTGCTGCAGCAATCGCTGCTCTCTAGTGACGTGCGGTGAGGTCAGCGGCTGGGGACAACCGACCAACATCCCCCCTAACATCCCCCCTAAATAGACAAAAAAAAAAAAAAAAAGTGTAGCCCTCCATAAATCACTAGAACCAGCCCTGGGGGGGAGGGGGGGGGCTTAATGCCATAGCAGGGGAGACACTCAGTGTGGGGTCCCCCTGCCATAACATTAAACAGCCCCCCTTAGCCAGTCAGCCCAGGAGCTGGAATTACTCGGAAAGTGGGGCCCCCAAAAAATAAAATGGGGTCCCCCCTCCCGAGCAACAACCAGCACTGGGCTGATAGACCAGTGCTATGCCCTGCACCCCTGGTGGCGGTGGGTGCGGGGTTCATTGTATGCTAATATTGTTCTTTACAGGCGGCCTACAGGTTCCAGCAAGCCTGCCCCAGCATGCCGGCACTTGGAGAACTACAAGTGCCAGCATGCCCAGACATAAAGGGCCGCTGACACCTGTAGTCCACCTGCAAAGAAAATATTAAAATAAAAATACCACACGTTTTAAAAAAAAGTTTTATTATTCAGGGTCTTCACCTGGGGGCGGCGGCCTTTAAGCTCTTTTCATGGTCGCCGCCCATCCAGAACTTCCATGGCGTCTTCTGTCTTCAGGAGCTCTTCACTGCTCCTCATCCGCCGTCGGACTGATGCCGCTGCCTCACGCTGACTTATATAAGTCAGCCAGAGGGGACGAGGCGATGATGCGGCAAGCCGTGATTGGCTCATGGCGGCCATCTTGAATTTAAAAAATGACGCTGAGGCGCCATTTTTGAAATGGGTACCGCTCCGCTGACAAACTCTGCACAGTGGCAGGCAGGGATCTCGGATCTCTGCCTGCCGCTATGACTATTACCTCCGCCACGTGTTGCCGCCACTGAAGCCCGCACCATCGCCGCGTCCCACACAGTGAGGACAGCGGATCCAGTGACGGATCCGCTGGCCAATCACTCTGGCCTCGCTGACAGGGGCACTTCTAATGGTGCCGCTTTTCAGTTTATTTTCAAAGGGCTTATACAGCCCGCGGCATGGCCCCCCCGATCCTGCCCCTGTCCCATTGACAATGAGAGGCACCATGATCGGTGCCTCGAAAACACATTTAAACTGAAATAATGATTACAGTAATATAAAGGAGATACTTGGCCCCTCCAAAAGGCCAAGGTAAGGAGTATCCCCCCACCCTCTCCCAGCGCCACTGTATTATACCCCTTTCACATCGCCAAAATAACCCGGCTTTTTCAAGGGTTGCTGCTGAGTCGACCTGGGTAGAGGTGCGGTGTGAATGCGCCAGGTTGAATATCCCTGGTTGTCCAACCTGGTATTTGTTCTTGAGTTAAAAGAAGGGTTGTACACGTGTCGTACCCGGGTTATTTTGCTCTAAAAAGGTACAGTCCCGGGATATTCCACCCGGCTCTGAAGCAATAGCGCTGATTGGCTGTTTGTAGTGAGCTGAGGTGTGTTTACAGTACTGCACTGCGAGCACACGTGTCTTCAAGCAATCTGCACAGCTCTGCACTGGATTGGACCAGTTCTGCACTCCTTGGACCTCATTAACCATGTCAAACTGGGGTGATGATGAAGTCAGGGAGTTCCTGCGGATCAGGGGTGGGGAGGAAATCCGTCGGCAGATAACGGGTACAGTCAGGGATGCCACAACATATCGCAGCATCATTAAAATGCTTGCGGCATCAGGCTTTATTAGGTCCCAACAGCAGGTGGTCAATAAGTTGAATGGGTAAAAACTGGGAACCAATCAAGTCCTTTGAAAATGACATCACACTGGTTTTAACATGGGTGACCCGGGTTGAGCAAAAAGGCACCAACACTGCAATAACCCGGGTCAGTATTGCGAACGTCTCTTACCCGGGTCGGAGCCGTGTTCCAATCCTGGATCTGACCCGGGATTGTGATGTGAAAGGGGTATAATAAATGGACTTGTGTAAATTGTATCTAATAGCAGTTGCTCTAATAGTGACTTTACAGAGGTTTCCTTTTACTGTGGCTTCAGTCATGGCAAATAGCCCTTCAATAGCACCTGGATTTTTTTTATTTTTTTTTATTCCAAACCAGCCGATTAACAAAATAAAAATATACTTTATGCATTTTGCTACCAAATGAAAGCCCTAACTCTTCTGAACAGCAAAGCAATATAAAAGTGGCTTAAGCCCCACAGACATCAGCAATCGATTGGGCAAGGCTGCTGTTTTGCAGATGATTGTGCAAATAAATCTGCAATATACAGTATGGGGTTCACAGATCACGGATTCAGATGAAAAATCGTTTGGGATTGTTATATTAGGTTTTCCAACATTATTTAGGGATAAATTAACTAATACCCCTTTTCCACTGCAACCGTGAAATTGCCGGGTCTCTGCTCTGCGACCCTGGTCGGAAACAGGGTTGGGGACCTGGGAGTTAGGGGCCCTACACACTCGGCGATGCGCCGCCGAGGTGCCCGACGGCCGATACGGCCGACGAGCAACCCGGCGGCGGGGGGGCAGTGACGGGGGGAGTGAAGTTTCTTCACTCCCCCCGTCACCCGGCTGCATTGAAGTGCAGGCAAATATGGACGAGATCGTCCATATTGGCCTGCATGCACAGCCGACGGGAGACCAGCGATGAACGAGCGCGGGGCCGCGCATCGTTCATCGCTGGAGTCTCCACACTGAAAGATATGAACGAGTTCTCGTTCATTTATGAACGAGATCGTTCATATCTTTCAGAATATCGCCAAGTGTGTAGGGCCTATAAGTCATGAGTAGGTTCACACGCAAAAACTTGGGATTTTGAAGTCAGTGGAAAAGGGGTATTAGTGGCAACTTTTGCAAGCCGATACCTCTCTTGGGGGTATTCAATTATGGACGTTTTATCGCCTAGGTAAAAAAAATTGCACTTTTTGCTATCTTTTAGGGTGATTGCGGATTCGCCCCACTCAGTAGCAAGGCCATTTTTTCGCCTAGGCGAAAAATTCAGCAGGAGTGAAAAACACGTGGATCACTGAAATCAAGTGCTTTCACACGTGGGCCTATTATTTTACTACAGATTCTGAGGCATGTTTCACCAATGTCTTTTCACCCCCCCCCCCCCAAAGAAAAAAGTAAAAAAGGCATTGGCAAAAATGCCGTAAAAAGGGCCAAAAAATGCTCGCACTGAATACAGGGGGGGGGGGGGGGGGGGGGGGGGGTTGTTAAATTTGATAGCATCAAAATTGGTGGAGCTAATTCTATACCCACCGAAATGTACATTGGCAATGCGTGCTCTATTTTGTTTTAATGTCATTGCCGTTTCCAACATCCAGGATAAACATGCTGAGGTGCAAGCTTAGTACATTTAATTTACCCTATATACTTTGAAATTAAAAAAATTGTTTTATTGGTTAAGACAACACAGCTAAAATTGTTCTGTGCTTCAAGTTCAAACTACCTCCAGCTACAGAGTTAATAAAATACTGTACATAATGTTTCCTTAAAAATCACACAGAACTCATTGTAATGTATCACATTTTATATAAATAAACAAACACACATTGTAAACAGTCATCACAACTGCATATTGCACTGCGCTGCAAGTCATTCCTATTAAACATGTCATTTATACACATTCTATACATTTCATGCTATAAAACACTTCAAACATATCACTAACGTTTAAAACACAGACACGTGATCTCATTGGCTGATGGCTCTTTGAATCGTTATTTAAATGTCCCCACAATCTGCAAAAGAGGACTGAGGGTTGAAATGGGAAAGTTGCACTTGCAGTGGATCTTTACATACAGTCCCTCACGAATCCCTGTTATACAGAGCATGTACAATTGTTAGATGCTCCCCCAGTGGAAGTCTGCAGAACATGGCTGCTGCTATTTGGCAACAGCAAAGACTTTGCTTAATATCTCCATGTACTTCGCAATGAGCCCTGAAATGAAAGGATGACTACAGACCTGTGCATTTGGCTTCCCAGCCTGTCCACACTCACTGCATGGGATTGGATTTACATCAGCAGCTCCTCTCCCCCCCCCTCCCCTGTTTTGTATTTTCACATGCACTTCCCTGCCTGCCCTGACAGCTGCAAAGGGGAGAAGAGAGAATTTTTAGCAAGTAAGGCAATTTGGAGTGACATGCAAAGGATCCCTCCCCCCCTACACAGGCACTGATTAACCAGGAGATGCAATGGTCGCTCTGCAAGAACCCTGAGGATCTGAATCGGGGAGCCACACCAAAAAGAGGACTGGTCAAGCCGGGATTGCAGAAGGGGTGAGTGGGAAGCTGTAGCCAAATATCCAGATAGGCTGCCCTGCACCATGCCTTGTGATCTGCCATTGAGCTTGGCTGTAGTAGCTGCAGGATACCCTGGTTCTGTCTATAGAGTATATGGTGGCTTTCTCTATATACACTGTATATCTGGCTGTGTGATGGTCTCCCATTATTACCCAGCTGATACTGATATGCTGTATGGATGACGATTTCGCTGCAAACCGGGGTTCCATCCGGAAAGAATTTTAACCCTTGGCTGGCAGAATGGAGGAGAGCGGTAGAATAGGGGGGTGCTTGTGATGTGTGGCCAGACCTGCAAGGGGTTAATGAGGTCTTTCCCTTTCATATCTTGCGTTACTGATTTAATTAGTGCAACCCAGAGGTGGTTTGCAGTGCACAGGAGCTCAATGGGAATTAACTCTTTGTAGCTGGGGCAATCATGGGAGCCTATTGGATGCTAAAAGAAGCCTGCATGGCTTAACCCGTGATATACTGTGCCTTGATGGTCAATTATTAAAGTGTTTTAGAGCAACTGGGGTTGCCTAGGAATAGCTGTGACTAGGTAAAATGTAAGGGGGGGGGGGGGGGGGGATACCAGGTGGGGGGAACTTGTTTACCTGTCAATTGTTGAATACATTAACCCTTCAACGTTAAGGTTGCAGTAGCCTATTGCTAATATAAATAATGAATTGATACCATACCATGGGAGGCAGGTAGTGTAATATGGGGGTGCACTGAATACTCTCACTTTTTAGTGCACTGGTTTATACATTATTAACCCTTTCATTGTAGATTTTCTCCATAGCAGATGAAGTTTGTGTTATGGCAACATAACCTATTTCTGTAAGCTGAGCTAAATACTTTGTAGCTGGTTTACCCTACCTACCTGTGACGTGGGTTTATTCTACCTACAGCACCTGCACCGGACACAGGTTAGATATAGGTACCTGTGAGCAGCACCAGACATGGCTTGGAGATCTATGTACCATTTTTGGTGCACTGGCCCTTTATCTGTTGATGTGGAAACTAATGTTTGGTAGGTCTGCATTAAACTCCTTACAGTACTTTATATACATGCTGTATATCCAGTCACCAGGGTGATGAGATGGATAAAGAAGGTAGGTCAGCCACGTTACATTACTCAGCTGCTGTGTGGGTGCAGCAGCGTTAACCCTTTTAGCAATGCTATTGGGTATACACTATGTAGCACTTGATACAGCTCAAATATAGCAAATTCTTTTCTATAACAAAACCTGGTATTGCACCATTTGTATAGTACGAACTGAGGGCTGGAAACCAACAGCCAGGAGAAAATACTCTGCAATACTCGGAAATCCACAAATAAATAAAAAATAGGTATATCGATAAGATGCAGTTAATCTGGAAGCAGCTGTTATGCAATAGTAGTGTGTACATGTTCTGTGATAAGGGACTTGTATAAAGGAAAAAGTACCCTTTAAGCAATGGTACATCCCATGCACTAGCAGAATAAGTAATGTGTTCAGGCCCAGTAGAGCTAAAGGATTTGGTCCTTTCTGTAGTCGTGTATCTGTACGACCTGACACCGGTAGTATAATTTGGTAATCTGTAGATGTAAATAAATCAGACAGACAATGAAGTACTGTAGTCCTTTAGGTGTCTGTAAATATTTTTATTATCGAGAAATCACCTTTCAGTAAAACATTATATGGTAGGTCACATCGACTGGAGCTTGTTTAATGCCAAACAAAATTTCTCGGGGTATTACGAGGAGGATCAAGTTATTTTGGGTCCAATCTGATGTGTAAAACTAATTCATCATTTATTTTCTCCAGTGCTTCTTGGACAAGGGCCAAACTACAGTAGTGCTATTATGGGCCCGATTGTAAAAAGTGGGCATGGCAGATTTACCACCTTATGCTGACGCGAGTATACCTGTGGCTCTATGGAAATAGCCGCACCGCCCAGTGTGTCTATAACTATCATTATTCCCATCCTGTACCCGCAGCTCAGTGCTGGAAGCAAGAGGTCCATCAAATCCCTTCGCTAATACACATGCCTCAGTATATCACAACATTCACGCAATCTGATCTCTTGGCAGTCTTCCAGTTGACACTCAGAAGCGCCCATTTAATGGATAGGGAGAAGCAATCATGCACAGGATATTTGCTAAGGGTGGTCATTCCGAGTTGTTCTCTAGCAGTTTTTAGCAGCCGTGCAAACGCTATGCCGCCTCCCACTGGGAGTGTATTTTAGCTTGGCAGAAGTGCATACAAAAGGATCGCAGAGCGGCGGCAAATTTTTTTTTTTTTGTGCAGTTTTAGAGTAGCTCAATACCTACTCAGTGCTTGCGATCACTTCAGACTGTTCAGTTCCTGTTTTGACGTCACGAACACGCCCTGCGTTTTTCCTGGCACGCCCTGCGTTTTTCTGAACACTCCCTGAAAATGGTCAGTTGACAACCCAGAAACGCCCTCTTCCTGTCAATCACTCTGCGGCCAGCAGTGCGACTGAAAAGCTTTGCTAGACCTTAAGTGAAACTACATCCTTTGTTGCAATTGTACAACGCGCGTGCGCATTGCGCCGCATGCGCAGAAGTTTTTTTTGCCTCATCGCTGCACATTGAACGAATGCAGCTAGCGATCAACTCTGAATGACCCCCAATGTGTGTATGCATTTGGTAATGCATATGTGCAGCTTGCTAACAACCGCTAGATGTGCACTCAGTTATTGCTGGGTACACACTACAACCATCCGCCAACCCAGCCATGTATCGATATATAACAAATACACACACCCTGATCCGCCGTACGATGGGACGATATATTGCTGCATAATTAATCGGAACCAAATCTCATTCTGTGTCGTATTGTCCCATCACATGCGCGGCACATCAGGTGGGACGATGCAACCAAACAATTCATCAATTCATGAATTGTGTGTACACACTACACAATGGTTGTGCAGAGTGGTTGCAGGTAAATCCTGTCGCACACAGATACACAAGTGTGCATATCGGATTAATCAGCACAGTCTCCTTGCGTGTCATAGTCGCATCCCATTGCGAATAAGGCACACTGCACAAGCAGAGTTGCTTGAGACCTGTTTGGTGGCGTATGGAGGCTAAATGTTCGTATAAGGACACATCTGTACATCGGAAACCAGAAAGCGTTAGTAAAATAATTTCAGAATTTCATAACCTAACCTTCTGAAGACTAGTCTAGAACAGGGATAGACCACATGTGGGACTTCAGCTGCTGTGGCATTACATATCCCAGCATGCACTGCTACAGGCTTGCTACTGTAGTAGGGAATGCTGGGATGTGTGGTTTCACCGGTTGCCTTCCTTTAGTCGAACTTAGAATGTGGAATACTGTTCCATAAAACTTGTATAACCTTTACATTTAAGGCAGAGGTTCCCAAACGTGGTTCTCAGGGCACCCCAACGGTCCAGGTTTTAAATGTGTCCATGCTTGGCCACAGGTGACTTACAGTAATTGGCACCTCAGTCAATTAGATTTAATCATCTGTGCTGAGCCATGGATATACCTAAAACATGGACTGTTGGGGTGCCTTGACGACCGCGTTTGGGAAGCTCTGATGTAAGGTGAATACGGCTACCTCTTTTCACAGTACCGGTACAGTTTTTTCATAGGAAGCATTGTGTAACGATATATACAAATAGAAACCATTGCATTAAATTGTATTTGAGTGATTTTAACTTTGTTTCAGTTGCATTGCCCTGCAGCGCCTGGTTCTGAACATTGCTTATTCCATTTCAGCGCATCCTACAGTAAAATCTGTCATTGAAGACCCAATGGAAGCCACTGTTAACACCTTTTAATATGCTATTTAAAGGTGTTTACATGTTTGTTTCCACATATATTTGGCTTGTACTAGATAACAGCTAAAACAGAGTAGTTGATAAAAAAATAAATAAAAAAAATCACTACATAAACTGAAAGCGCTTTTATTGATATTTTTTTTTTCTTATGTTTTTCTTATATTTTATATACAGATGGGTCCCTGGTCAGCTTTGCTGATGTGGCAGCGACTATTTGCACCCACTTGCAAAGTCCTAGGTGCTTTTGCACTAATGCATTCCTAATGGTAGTGGGTGCGTGTGCTGTGCCCACGCATAGCCGCTGGCATACTGATCGCGGCAAATGACCCGTGATTGCAAATAATTGCGGTCCGAATGATTGTGGCCACATCAGTAATATATGTGAGCAGCGCTGTAACAGGGCGGCAGTGCCCCTGTGTTGTCCCACCCCCTAAACCTGTGATGTCACGCATATGGGGTGGGGCTTTCACTCCTCTATAAAAACGCTCCGGGCATCTCCACATGCTGCCGAGTGCTGTTCCAGCCACCCTGCAAGCCACATGTAGGTGCTGCCCCGGGGCCCTTTGCCCTGTGTGACCGCACTGCTTACACACCCCAGTTACGGCCTATTAGTCAGATTGCCTTTAATCAGTACATCCAAGCCTCAGTGTTTCCCACATTGGGCAGCACACTTTGACCTAAGCATAGGTGTTTCTAGAATGGGTGCAGTGTGTTCAGTCCAATGGCGCCCACACCGCACACACTGCACCTATATATTCTACTTGCCACTCTGGAGTTCCGCGGCAATGGCCATCCAGTGCGGGTATAAATCACTCGGAAAATGGATGCCGCGGCTGTTTCCGAGTGATTTGCGCATGTGCACTAGAGATGTCTCCGGGAACAAGGCATGGGCGCCATGTTCCCAGAGACCTGCACATGCGCAGTAGACTCTGGCATTATGCCAGAGTCTACTTGCTGCTGGAGAGGAGGGGCCCGCTAAGGAGGCTGCACGCAGGTCCCCTCCTCTCTTAAAACACCCCTGGACCTAAGGTTTAGTTTACATAGCGCAGTGATCCTCTGTCCTTTTTTTTTTGAACTACTGTAGATAACAGTGATATGTGCAAGGTGATAAACACACCAGCCAATCGGCTCCCATATGTAAATTAACAGTTAGGAGCTGATTGGCTGGTGGATTATCACCTTGCACTTAACACTGCTTTATCACTGGTTTATCACTTCCTTACAGGTTAATACATCTGCCCCAGTGTTCTTTTATGTAACAGATGAAATTGCGTTTACTGTGTATATCAAAATGTGATGTGGCTTTTGCCAGAGACTTACCGTGCAGTAGTCCTGACTTACAGGATGGGTAATACCCAAAAGCGTCTGAGCGTGGCTAATCAGAGAAGGGCCTGCAACAACATGTGGGCTTATGTGAATGTATTGTTGGCTTCTTTGAACCAACCCGAAACAAGCCAACTCTTGTCTCCACTTTCTTATCTGCAAAAATGTATTCTGCAAGTCCTGTGTGCACACATTCACATATGTATGTCTGTAAAATTGCACCTGTTGCATAGGCAAATACAGGGGGAGGGGTTCCAGTTGCTTGGATCCCCCTCTGTGGCCTGGCCAGCATCACGAACCATCACCATACCTCCCAACATTTGTGCAGCGGTAGCCGGGACAAATCTCTCCCCCAGAGCTAGCACAGGGAGTATGGATGCAATGCTCTGCGGTGGCGTCAGTGTGTCTTGCCAACCTCCCTCAACCCGTGGGACAATGTGACCAGGGCCGTAGGGAGCAGCGCCGGGCCCTGGTACTAGGAATTAGGAACGTGGCATAATATAAAGAACAGAATACATAAAAAATGCCTGAGAATTTGCACAGGGAGGGTGGGATGTGTGGGGGAGGGGAAGGCTTCTTATCTTTGCGTGATCTAAGGAGCGAGTCCACCTCCTTGGCCGGCTCCACCAGGATGAGTCTTTGCTTTCATTATGAGACACCATCTTCCCAGAGTTGTCACTGGGAAGGTGGCGCTGACTAGGTCATTTGTACACACTCCAACCTCCTCTTGGTGCCAGTGAGTGAGGCCCGTGGGTGGGAAAGTTCCAGAAAAACGTGACTGTCTCAGTGAAATCAGGACAGTTGGGAGGTATGTGTGACCACAACAGCAGTAAATAATATATATATATATATATATATATATATATATATATATATATATATATATATATATAATATTACAATAATTTTGCAAGAATTGCGGCCTCAACATGCAGCTCCTCCTACCAAGTCTTGTGTGTGTGTCGATCTGAGCACTCAGTCAGCACACAGGTCTAGAGAGAAGCTGCCAGCAAGAAGAGAGTGGTGTCTTAACATGATGTGGGAGAATGTGTGCTTAGAAAAATCTGTTCTGTCCTCTACTGGTGATACAGGTTGAGTATCCCTTATCCAAAATGCTTGGGACCAGAGGTATTTTGGATATCGGATTTTCCGTATTTTGGAATAATTGCATACCATAATGAGATATCATGGTGATGGGACCTAAATATAAGCACAGAATGCATTTTTCTCTGACGTCCTAGTGGATGCTGGGAACTCCGTAAGGACCATGGGAATAGACGGGCTCCGCAGGAGACTGGGCACTCTAAAAAAAAAAAAGATTAGGTACTATCTGGTGTGCACTGGCTCCTCCCTCTATGCCCCTCCTCCAGACCTCAGTTAGAATCTGTGCCCGGCCAGAGCTGGATGCACCTAGTGTGCTCTCCTGAGCTTGCTAGTAAAGAAAGTATTTGTTAGGTTTATTATTTTCAGTGAGATCTGCTGGCAACAGACTCACTGCTACGTGGGACTGAGGGGAGAGAAGCAAACCTACCTGCGTGCAGCTAGCTTGTGCTTCTTAGGCTACTGGACACCATTAGCTCCAGAGGGTTCGAACACAGGGCCTGACCTCGATCGTCCGTTCCCGGAGCCGCGCCGCCGTCCCCCTTGCAGAGCCAGAAGACAGAAGGAGATGAAATCGGCGGCAGAAGACTCCGGTCTTCATTAAGGTAGCGCACAGCACTGCAGCTGTGCGCCATTGCTCCCACTGCACACCACACACTCCGGTCACTGTAGGGTGCAGGGCGCTGGGGGGGGGGGGGCGCCCTGGGCAGCAATAAGAATACCTTTTGGCACATTATGCACATAATACAGTCTGGAAAACTGTATATGTGCAAAAAAAAACGCCATTAAGATATACAAAACGCGGGAGAAGCCCGCTGCTGAGGGGGCGGGGCCTTCTTCCTCAGCACACCATCGCCATTTTCTCTTCACAGCTCCGCTGGAAGTACGCTCCCCAGGCTCTCCCCTGCAGTATCCTGTACAAAAAGGGTAAAAAAGAGAGGGGGAGGCACATAAATTTAGGCGCAAATAAGATAATAAGCAGCTATTGGGAAAAATCACTCATTATAGTGTAATTCCCTGTGTTATATAGCGCTGTGGTGTGTGCTGGCATACTCTCTCTCTGTCTCCCCAAAGGACTTTGTGGGGTCCTGTCCTCAGTCTGAGCATTCCCTGTGTGTGTGCGGTGTGTCGGTACGGCTGTGTCGACATGTTTGATGAGGAGGGTTACGTGGAGGCGGGGCAAGGGCAGATAAGTGTGGTGTCGCCCCCGACGGGGCTGACACCGGATTGGATGGATATGTGGAAGGTCTTAACAGACAGTGTCAACTCCTTACATAAAAGGTTCGATGACGCAGCAGCCTTGGGACAGCCGGGATCTCAGCCCGCGCCTGCCCAGGTGTCTCAGAGGCCATCAGGGGCTCATAAACGCCCGCTAGCTCAGATGGTAGACACAGATGTCGACACGGAGTCTGACTCCAGTGTAGATGAGGATGAGACAAATGCACAGTCTACAAAAGCCATCCGATGCATGATTACTGCAATGAAAAATGTATTGCACATTTCTGATATTAACCCGGTTACTACCAAGAAGGGTATTATGTTTGGGGAGAAAAAGCAGCCAGTGACTTTTCCCCCATCTGATGAATTAAATGAATTGTGTGAGGAAGCGTGGAGTTCCCCCGATAAGAAACTAGTGATTTCTAAGAGGTTACTGATGGCGTACCCTTTCCCGCCAACGGACAGGTTACGTTGGGAAACATCCCCTAGGGTGGACAAGGCGCTCACACGCTTATCAAAAAAGGTGGCACTGCCGTCTCAGGATACGGCCGCCTTAAAGGAGCCTGCGGATAGAAAGCAGGAAGCTATCCTGAAGTCTGTGTATACACACTCAGGTACTATACTGAGACCTGCTATTGCTTCAGCATGGATGTGTAGTGCTGCAGCCGCATGGTCTGATACCCTGTCAGACAACATTGATTCCCTCGACAGGGATGCTATTTTGCTAACCATAGAACATATAAAAGACGTCGTCTTATATATGCGGGATGCACAGAGGGACATTTGCCTGCTGGCATCTAGAATTAATGCAATGTCCATTTCTGCCAGGAGAGTATTATGGACTCGGCAGTGGACAGGTGATGCTGATTCTAAAAGACACATGGAGGTTTTGCCTTATAAGGGTGAGGAATTGTTTGGGGACGGTCTCTCGGACCTCGTATCCACGACAACAGCCGGGAAGTCAACTTTTTTACCTCAGGTTCCCTCACAGCCTAAGAAAGCACCGTATTATCATGTACAGTCCTTTCGGCCTCAGAAAGGCAAGCGGGTCAGAGGCGCATCCTTTCTGCCCAGAGGCAGGGGTAAAGGAAAGAAGCTGCACCAGGCAGCCAGTTCCCAGGAACAAAAATCCTCCCCCGCTTCCTCTAAGTCCACCACATGACGCTGGGGCTCCACAGGCGGAGCCGGGTGCGGTGGGGGCGCGTCTCAGAAACTTCAGCAACCAGTGGGTTCGCTCACAAGTGGATTTCTGGGCTGTACAAATTGTATCTCAGGGATACAAGCTGGAGTTCGAGGCGACTCCCCCTCGCTGTTACCTCAAATCAGCCTTGCCAGCTGCTCCCAGGGAAAGGGAGGTAGTACTGGCGGCAATTCACAAGCTGTACCTCCAGCAGGTGATAATCAAGGTTCCCCTCCTTCAACAGGGACGGGGTTACTATTCCACAATGTTTGTGGTACCGAAACCAGACGGTTCGGTGAGACCCATTCTGAATGTAAAATCCTTGAACACTTATATAAGGAAGTTCAAGTTCAAAATGGAATCGCTCAGGGCGGTTATTGCAAGCCTGGAAGAGGGGGATTTTATGGTGTCGCTGGACATCAAGGATGCTTACTTGCATGTCCCCGTTTACCCACCTCACCAGGAGTACCTCAGGTTTGTAATACAGGATTGTCATTACCAATTCCAGACGTTGCCGTTTGGTCTGTCCACGGCACCGAGAGTATTTACCAAGGTAATGGCCGAAATGATGATACTCCTTTGGAAGAAGGGAGTTATAATTATCCCGTACTTGGACGATCTCCTTATAAAGGCGAGGTCCAGAGAGCAGTTGTTAGTCAGCGTAGCACTCTCTCGGGAAGTGTTGCAACAGCACGGCTGGATTCTGAATATCCCAAAGTCGCAGCTGATTCCTGCGATGCGTCTGCTCTTCCTGGGCATGATTCTGGACACAGAACAGAAGAAGGTATTTCTCCCGGTGGAGAAGGCCCAGGAATTGTCATCTTTGGTCAGGGACCTCCTGAAACCAAAACAGGTGTCGGTGCATCACTGCACGCGAGTCCTGGGAAAGATAGTGGCTTCTTACGAAGCAATTCCCTTCGGCAGGTTCCATGCAAGGATCTTTCAGTGGGATCTGTTAGACAAATGGTCCGGATCGCATCTTCAGATGCATCGGTTGATCACCCTGTCCCCAAGCGCCAGGGTGTGTCTGCTGTGGTGGCTGCAGAGTGCTCATCTTCTCGAGGGCCGCAGATTCGGCATACAGGACTGGGTCCTGGTGACCACGGATGCAAGCCTCCGAGGATGGGGGGCAGTCACTCAGGGAAGGAACTTCCAAGGACAGTGGTCAAGTCAGGAGACTTCACTACACATAAATATACTGGAACTTAGGGCCATTTACAACGCCCTGAGTCAAGCAGAGCCCTTGCTTCAAGACCAACCAGTGCTGATTCAATCAGACAACATCACTGCGGTCGCCCATGTAAACCGCCAGGGCGGCACAAGAAGCAGGATGGCGATGGCAGAAGCCACAAGGATTCTCCGATGGGCGGAAAATCACGTGCTAGCACTGTCAGCAGTGTTCATTCCGGGAGTGGACAACTGGGAAGCAGACTTCCTCAGCAGGCACGACCTCCACCCGGGAGAGTGGGGACTTCATCCAGAAGTCTTCACGCAGATTGTAAACCGTTGGGAACGGCCACAGGTGGACATGATGGCGTCCCGCCTCAACAAAAAGCTAAATAAATATTGCGCCAGGTCAAGGGACCCTCAGGCGATAGCTGTGGACGCACTAGTGACACCGTGGGTGTACCAGTCGGTTTATGTGTTCCCTCCTCTTCCTCTCATACCCAAGGTACTGAGGATAGTAAGAAAGAGAGGAGTAAGAACTATACTCATCGTTCTGGATTGGCCAAGAAGAACTTGGTACCCAGAACTACAAGAAATGATCTCAGAGGACCCATGGCCTCTGCCTCTCAGACAGGACCTGTTACAGCAGGGGCCCTGTCTGTTCCAAGACTTACCGCGGCTGCGTTTGACGACATGGCGGTTGAAGGCCAGATCCTAACGGAAAAGGGCATTCCGGATGAAGTGATTCCTACGCTGATAAAGGCTAGGAAAGACGTGACAGCACAACATTATCACCGTATTTGGCGAAAATATGTTGCTTGGTGTGAGGCCAGGAAGGCCCCTACAGAGGAATTCCAGCTGGGTCGATTCCTGCACTTCCTACAGTCAGGAGTGACTATGGGCCTAAAATTAGGATCCATAAAGGTCCAGATTTCGGCCCTATCTATTTTCTTTCAAAAAGAACTGGCTTCACTGCCTGAAGTTCAGACGTTTGTTAAGGGAGTGCTGCATATTCAGCCCCCTTTTGTGCCTCCAGTGGCACCTTGGGATCTTAACGTTGTGTTGGATTTCCTGAAATCCCACTGGTTTGAGCCACTTAAGACCGTGGAGCTAAAATATCTCACGTGGAAAGTGGTCATGCTATTGGCCTTAGCTTCGGCTAGGCGTGTGTCAGAATTGGCGGCTTTGTCATGTAAAAGCCCTTATCTGATCTTCCATATGGACAGGGCAGAATTGAGGACTCGTCCCCAATTTCTCCCTAAGGTGGTATCAGCGTTTCATTTGAACCAACCTATTGTGGTGCCTGCGGCTACTCGGGACTTGGAGGACTCCAAGTTACTAGATGTAGTCAGGGCTTTGAAAATCTATGTAGCCAGGACGGCTGGAGTCAGGAAAACTGACTCGCTATTTATTCTGCATGCACCCAACAAGCTGGGTGCTCCTGCTTCAAAGCAAACTATTGCGTGCTGGATCTGTAACACGATTCAGCAAGCTCATTCTGCGGCAGGATTGCCGCATCCTAAATCAGTAAAAACCCATTCCACAAGGAAGGTGGGCTCTTCTTGGGCAGCTGCCCGAGGGGTCTCTGCTTTACAGCTTTGCCGAGCTGCTACTTGGTCGGGTTCAAACACATTTGCTAATTTCTACAAGTTTGATACCCTGGCTGAGGAGGACCTTGCCTTTGCTCATTCGGTGCTGCAGAGTCATCCGCACTCTCCCGCCCGTTTGGGAGCTTTGGTATAATCCCCATGGTCTTTACGGAGTTCCCAGCATCCACTAGGACGTCAGAGAAAATAAGAATTTACTCACCGGTAATTCTATTTCTCGTAGTCCGTAGTGGATGCTGGGCGCCCGTCCCAAGTGCGGACTCTCTGCAATACATGTATATAGTTATTGCTTAACTAAAGGGTTATTGTTATGAGCCATCTGTTACTGAGGCTCAGTTGTTGTTTATACTGTTAACTGGGTATGGTTATCACAAGTTGTACAGTGTGATTGGTGTGGCTGGTATGAGTCTTACCCTGGATTCCAAATCCTTTCCTTGTTGTGTCAGCTCTTCCGGGCACAGTTTCCTTAACTGAGGTCTGAAGGAGGGGCATAGAGGGAGGAGCCAGTGCACACCAGATAGTACCTACTCTTTCTTTTAGAGTGCCCAGTCTCCTGCGGAGCCCGTCTATTCCCATGGTCCTTACGGAGTTCCCAGCATCCACTACGGACTACGAGAAATAGAATTACCGGTGAGTAAATTCTTATTATTTTCATATACACCTTATACACACAGCCCGAAGGTCATTTTAGACAATATTTTTTATAACTTTGTGCATTAAACAAAGTGTGTCTACATTCACACAATTCATTTATGTTTCATATACACCTTATACACACAACCTAAAGGTAATTTAATACAATATTTTTAATAACTTTGTGTATTAAACAAAGTTTGTGTACATTGAGCCATCAAAAAACAAAGGTTTCACTATCTCACTCACTCAAAAAAGTCCGTATTTCGGAATATTTGGATATGGGATACTCAACCTGTACTATGTATGTATGTATGTATGTATGTATGTATGTATGTATGTATATTTATTTATTACCAGTTATTTATATAGCGCACCGCTTTACAGAGAGTATTTTGCCATTCACATCAGTCCCTGCCCCAGTGGAGCTTACAATATATATTCCCTACAACACATATACGCACACACATTCACGCTAAGGTTAATGTGTTGAGAGCCAATTTACCTACCAGTATATTTTTGGACTGTGGGAGGAAACCAGAGTACCCGGTGGAAACCCAGGCAAGCACGGGGAGAAAATACAAACTCCACACAGTTAGGGCCAAGGTGGGAATTGAACCCTTAACCTCAGCGCAGTGAGGCAGTTATGCTAACCATTACACCGTCTGTGCTGCCCAATTATGGGATGTTTAACCTTTTCCTGACCACTTGCACCATTTTTATGAGATAAATATGTTTGGTAAATAGAATTTGTTTTTTAGACTCTCTGGTCTTTAGGGGACTCTAATGCTGGGCATACATTGTTAGGTAAAATACCAGTCAGACCAATACAGGTGAAACTCAGAAAATTAGAATATCGTGCAAAAGTTCATTTATGTCAGTTATTCAACTTAAAGGGTGAAAGTAATATATTATATAGACTCCTTACATGCAAAGTGAGATATTTCAAGCCTTTATTTGTTATAATTTTGATGATTGTGGCTCACAGTTTAAGAATACCCCAAATCCAAAATCTCAGAAAATTAGAATATTACATAAAACAATTAAAAAAGGATTTTAAATACAGAAATGTCGGCCCTCTGAAACGTATATCATGCATATGTACTCAGTACTTGGTTTTGGCCCCTTTTGCATGAATTACTGCCTTGAAGCATCCTGGTCCTCCATAATACCTCAGCAGTGCCACAGGCTGATAGAATCCATGCCACGCCGCATTGAGGTAGTAATTCATGCAAAAGGGGCCCAAACCAGGTACTGAGTACATATGCATGATTATACTTTTCAGAGGGCCGACATTTCTGTATTTAAAATCCTTTTTTTATTGTTTTATGGAATATTCTAATTTTCTGAGATTTTGGATTTGGGGTATTCTTAAACTGAGCCACAATCATCAAAATTATAACAAATAAAGGCTTGAAATATCTCACTTTGCATGTAATGAGACTATATAATATTACTTTCACCTTTTCAGTTGACTTACTGAAATGAACTTTTGCACGATATTCTAATTTTCTGAGTTTCACCTGTAGGCATTTTATCTGACAGCCTGTAACCAAGCAGATATCATTGCCGTACAATGACCCTCATTCCGAATTGATCGCTTTCTAGCTAATTTTTGCATAGCAGTGATCAGATAGTCGCCGCCTCTAGGGAAGTGTGTTTTCGCTTTGGAAGTGTGCGAACGCTTGTGCAGCCGAGCGGGACGAAAAAGTTTTTTGCAGTTTCTGAGTAGCTCTGGACTTACTCAGCCCTTGCGATCACTTCAGCCTGTCCGATCCCGGAATTGACGTCAGACACCCGCCCTGCAAACGCCTGGACACGCCTGCGTTTTCCCTACCACTCCCAGAAAACGGGAGTGCCCTCTTTCAGTCAATCTCCTTGCGATCGGTTGTGCGCATGGATTCGTTGCTAGAAGCATTGCACAGCAACAATGCTGTTTGTACCCGTACGACGCACGTGCGCATTGCGGTACATACGCAGTAGTTACCTGATCGCTGCGCTGCGAAAACGGCAGTGAGCGATCAACTTGGAATGATGGCCTATGTGAGATATCTCGGTGTGTGTAGCCAGGATATATGTACTCCACCCCTAGGGAGGAAACCTTTCTCCATTCCTCCCATGTGAAGGAACAGGGGAAATGTCAGTCGATGCAGCTGACTTGCAACTCCAAAATTGTTGCATCAGATGGACTGCTGGATTATTCGGCATGTCCGACCAATACATTTATTTTGTTCCCCCCCCTTCCCCCTGCACTTGCAGCCTAGCCATGTGTCTGCTTGCTGTGATATATCTGGAATTGGTATGAGATGCCGGCTGTCGGCATACCGACAGCGGCATCCCAGTCTGTCGTAATCCCGGCAGTGAGTCCCCTAGTTGGATCTCTGCGCTCGCCACGTTTCGGGCCTGGTGTCTCGCTTCTTTTGCCTCAAGTTATATGCCGTGGCGTGGACCCACTAACCCAGTGGGAATACCCTGTGGAGGTCAGAATTACGTCTACCGATATTTTACTGGCTGTCGGGATTCCGGTGTCTGTCTCCTGAACGCCGGGATCTCGACAGCCGGTATTTTAGGTACATCCCTTACATACACTGTACTTTGTAGGGGGCAGACGATAGCTAATTATGTGCTCTGTGTGGGGCAGCCACATTCTGCTACAAATCCGGTTTGACCCCGTGTCTGTACTTGTGAAGAGGGCTGAAATGTCACGCTCTGCATTAGTTGGGGTTCCGACAACCGAGCTTTGGCTGAAGGGACAGCTGCCTGTGAAGGAAGTAGACAAGGTGGCTGAATGTAATTCCTCCTCATGGGGTGGAGGCATAATAAGAGTTGGCCGGAGGGCGTAAGGAAAGAAATAGGAATCTGTAGGAGGATAACTGTAGTTTTAATGAGTAACAAACTGTACTCTGATACTTGAGGGATTGAAAGACACTGAATAAAAGAACTGAAGTCTATGGTTAATGACTTGAATTATGAGGCTAAAGAACTCTGGTTTTGAAGAACTGAAAGACTGTGGTTGGTGACTGAAAGACGAGGCTGAAGAACTTTGACTTTGAAGAAATGAAGACTGTGGCTTGAGCTTGGAAGACGTCTGCGGGAACCACCGTTTAGGACCCGAAGCTCCTCTACAACCTGGGTTCCCGTGAGCGCTTCCACGAGTGGTGACTATCTTAAGCAACAGGACTGCAGCAGCGATAGGTAACGGACAGATGATAGCAACCTGGACTAGGGCACCAGGAGCAACCTGGGAGCACAGAGCTTAGAGCACCTTTCACAAGCAAGTAACTTGAAACCCTGGCACTCTCTCTCTCTCTCTCCCTCTGAGCCAGCCCCCTTTTGTAAGGGAAGACTACACAGAATTGGCTGGACACAGAGTGGGAACTCCATTGGCAGATCTCAGGTCTCCAACATGGCCGCCCCCAGCACAGGGGACATTGTCAGCTGCTAGCCCAGCTCTGGCCTCTGACTTCCTGAGTGTGTCACCGCCAGAGGGCCCTGCTGCAGTGACTCCCCACCACAGCGCCCGGCTCTCCGGCTCCGGAAGCCGCACACGCGTCCCAAAGGACCCGCCGCAATCAGCTCCCCGCAGCCGCGCCAACCCCCGGGAGACCCCGCCGGAGGTAAGGCTTCGGATACTGACATGGAAATGCTGCAGAATTCTGCTACAGGGCTAAGAAATAGTTTGATACAAAACAAGATGGAACTGTGATTTATAAGTTCTGAATAAATCTATTTGATCTAGGAATGTGTGCAGAAAGTCATTATGTAATCCTTAAACCCCACTGTTCATGTTGTCTTTTCAGAAAAGTCCGTCTCTCCTGCAGGCTCACAATTCCCACCATGCTTCTTCTGCATCATCCATCGTCTATACTGCTAATAGAAGCACTTTACGTTCTTGTTGGAGATTTGCTTACTAAGGGGCTGATGCAGGTCGCATTGCAAACGCAATGTGACCGCAAAATCAGCGTCGGGACCTGCGCAGGTCTGGTCCTGCGCATGCACCCGCATTTAATGTGGGTGACCTGCAGTAATTGCGAATGCCTCTGCCTGAGCGCAACGAACCTGCAAGGGGACTCGTAGTGCTCGCCCCACTGCCGGCATACTGGCGAGCAGGATGCCTCTGTCTGGATACTGACCACCGGGATTACATATATATTCTTTTCACAATACAAATCCTCTTATTCTCTATATTGTATGTAATTCTGTCTATATATAGGAGTCTATTTACTAAACCTAAGATGGAGATAAAACAGACAGAGATCAAGTACCAGCCAATCAGCCTCTAACAGGCTGTGTTTGAAAAATGACACTTATGAGCTGATTGGCTGCCACTTTATCTTCATCCGAGGCTTAATAAATAGACCCCTTAGTCTTGGCTCTTAATAAATTAGGATATACTGAAGAAAGGTATGAAAAATGCTTAAATATAATTGTTAAAATGAAGTAAAAAACACCATCATAGGTTCTGTAGTTTACCGAGATACAACAATACAGGTTGAGTATCCCATATCCAAATATTCCGAGATATGGAATATTCCGAAATAAGGAATTTTTTGAGTGAGATAATGAAACCTTTGTTTTCTGATGGCTCAATGTACACAAACTTTGTTTAATGCACAAAGTTATTAAAAATATTGGCTAAAATGACCTTCAGGCTGTGTGTATAAGGTGTATATGAAACATAAATGCATTCTGTGCTTAGACTTAGGTCCCATCACCATGATATCTCATTATGATATGCAATTATTCCAAAATATGGAAAAATCCGATATCCAAAATACCTCTGGTCCCAAGCATTTTGGATAAAGGATACTCAACCTGTACCAGTAATGGGAACTTTTATAGTTCAAGAACCAGATATGTGGCTCGACAAACTTCATAAGAGATCCGTTTAATGCCCTTTTCAGACCAAAACCCTAGGTCAAGATGCTCCTCAAACTTTGCACAGACCCCTCATGACCCCTCATGCCACTTAGACCTTCAAATTGCCACAAAATTCTCACGATGAAGCTGAAATGCCCCACATTTGCTCCAAAAGTGTTTTCTTCCCCTGGGACTGCCAGACTGAACTGCAGGCCACTCCCCTGCCATTACAGCAGCCCAATCTGACTTCTAGAGGATGCAGCTCATGCAGTCCCTAGAAGCCAGCCTGTTCTGTACCAGTGCTGGACTTAAGACCCGCACTTGGATCTACTCCCCGCCTCCCACTGCTGCCTGATTTAAGCTCTGACTCCCAGTGACATCAGCCGCCAATCACAGAGAGGGCAGGCAGCAGATCAGCCATCCTCCCTGGCCAGACAGGTAAGACGCTGCCACTGCTACTAACCTAATGACCCCTAATTAGTTATAAATTCATTATTAATCAGCGACTAATTACTAGCCATTGGATTAGTAGCTTGTGGTCATTGACAGTTATTAATAAACTCTGCCTAAACTGCCTGCTAACCTTGTCAGTGAAGCTCATTAAGGGGAAGATGTACCAAGCAGTGGAGAAGTTGAAGTAACATTTATAATTTGCATACTATAAAATTCTACAGAGCAGCTGATTGGTTGTCATGGGCTCACTTCTCTACTCTCTCTCTCTTTTTTTTTTTCCACTGCTTAGTACATATCCCCTTCAGTCACAAATCCCAGTGGCAGACCTTTCCCGCAGAGGATGGATGGAGACCCCTTAGTGCAGGCTGCACTGCAATCCCTCTCTTAAGGGCAGATGTACTTGGCTGTGGAGCTGAAAGTACCAGCTGATCAGCTCCAAACTGCCACGTTACATTAAAAATTACCGGAGCTGCTCAGTTGGTTGGTAGTTTATCTCACTCCACTTTATCACTCTGTTTAGCTTAGTATATCTGCCCCTTTAAACTGATGCATAGCTGGCTAAACTGGCGTGTGCTAGGAGCCTGCGTTGGGAGGTGCATACACACTTACCAACGCAGGGGAGCAATGGAGGATGCAGAGCTGCATTCAGCAGCATAGCACTGTTATCGATGTCTTATGGTTGACCCTTCAGCATGGCCGACCAGAAGACCTTGGTAACGACTGTGGGAGTGCGCACATCGGGCAAACACACTGCACGATATATCCGATATGTCATTCCGATTTTATATGAGCACTACAAATTGGACCAATAGCGGCGTAGTGTGTCCCTGGCCTTAGTGTGATATTAAATGTACTGTGTGACACCCCTGCGTTGTGCGGAGGAGGCCATATGATGTGGAACACCTTCAGCACAGACCAAACCTAAGCTCTTAAATTATTGATTAAGAGCTGGGGCCACAGGTGGTGATCAATGGGTCATAAAGCAGTTAATAGGTGGGTAAGTTAGTTTCTCCTTTGCTGTGTTTATACTATAGGGTTTTTCTGTCTTTACCAGCATTTGTTATTTATGGTGGGAATCTATTATACTGTATGACTACTACCTTTTACCCAAAGGAGATTACTCTTGGAGAATCCTGGGGGAGAGAGCTATAAGGGATCCCAGCTTTTCCTCCTCCCCGCCTGGGTGTCTGGGTCCTGTGAAACCTGTTATCTAATGAGCGCTTTTGGGTCTAGAGAGAGGGACACACACAGAGGGGTAAATTTGCTAAGGCAGCATTTTTCTTTTAGAACTGGTGATGTTGCCTATAGCAACCAATTAGATTCTATCTATTATCTTCTAGAAGCAGCTAGATAAATGTTAAGTAGACTCTGGTTGATATGAGCAACATCACCAGTTCTAAAAAAAAAACCTCCCATCTTAGTAAATTTAACCCAGAGAATCCTCCTGGATCCTGTACCAGTGTGTAAGTAGTACAGAGGCTGCTGCTATTCTTGCATGTGAAAAGATAGAGAAATAAAAATCTATAATTTATCTGTATTGAAGTTTGTTTAAATTGTCTTTGTTCCACTACAAGAACACTTTAGAACACCATTTGTTTAAATTTAATATACACAATCCATAACTCCCCAACATGACCAAGTCCTGGAATTCTCTATTAATCTGATTGCAATCACCTCTGTTGAAATGCATTTCTTATTAATTAAATAGTTCAACACAGGTGACACCAATCATATATTAAGAGAAAAGTCCAGGTAGAGAGCATTTTGTCTCCCCTGGAATGGGTCATGTTGGGAGGGATGCAAAATCTAATATACACCCCTCCCACCCCACCCCCCACCAAGGCTTAATCCAGCCCTGCTTGGTTAAAATGACTTCTGATACATTATTAAAGAAAGGTTTTGCTCTTTTTGAGTAAATTATATTAAGTGAACTCCTAACTGAGATGACGGGTGATATGTTCTCCTTTTGACGGTTAGAGGGCTGTGCATGTGGCCCCTGAAGTGAATGAGGTCGCTTATCAATTCTCTAAGCGCAAGTTACACAGTGAAGACAGATTTCTAGTTGCTATAGGTTACTGTTCTTTTGAATTTTTACATGATGGTTGTAAATTACTATTTAAAAGGCTACAAAATAACTGCAGATGAATTAATGAAAAAGTTAAAGTCTAAATAAATGAATCGGGTGCTAAACGATTCCTCAAGCTGGATGCAGAGGTTGTTAGGTGCAAGACGTGAGTTATGTTGCGTTTAAATCCATTCCTAGCTTGTGTGGCACAGCTGCTACGTCCATCTACGTGTGCTGAAGCCTTGTTTACTTTGGGATTCAAATATAGCCTCTGTGCCATGCTCTTCCCTAAATAAGGCAAGGCAAGTGGCTGCTTGGTATTTGCATGGTGTGAAGTTACTACGCCAAGGAAGGCAGGGTCTTCTGCCTCCTGGCACATACTTTCCTCTGTAAGATGTTGTCTTACTGTGACAGATACAGTTGTGGAGGAATATTTCCATGTCAGCTGGAAGTGTGTAGCGTTTAAATGCATGGTCAGTTATTAATATTGAGCCCTTACTATGCCAGGCATGTCTGCCAATTATGTAATGCAATAGTCCGTAATCAGCATGTATTGCTATTGATTGGTGTTCATTGCAAAGTCATTTAAACCTTAAAAGGAAAGCATCTTTTATGATGGGGCTTTTTTTTTCTTTCTTTTTTTTTCTTTTTTATTACGTTCTCTAGATTAGTCTTAACCTGTAAGTGAATGGAAACGAGTCATCTTTGGATGTTCCTATTAATTAGATTTTACCCACGTTCTATCACTTATACCCCTTTCACATAGCAAACCCGGCATTATTTCACAGGTCGACATGAGTTTTTCTCTTTTTATTTTATTTTATTTTTTTAACTTTTTCATACTTAACGATCCACGTGGTCTACGATTGGAACGGTAAACCTTGCCTGAAACATGGTGAGCGAAGCAAGCCTATCGAGTGGACACGGTGCACTAATTCCGGTCACTGTACGCAGAAAACACCCCCCCCCCTCATGTCGACACTTTGACATGTCAACCTAGCACATGTCGACCTTCCAACCCTGTCGACCTAGTGACTGTCGACCTAAACATTGTCGACCTAGACACTGTCGATTTGATGATCCACATCCGTATTTAAGCCCATAGAAGCCAATGAGCGTATTCCCAATACGCCAACCCCCCCACAGAGTTGTGGTCATGTGACCTCTGTAAAGTTAAGCACCTACAACACAGACTTCGACTTCCATTGTATAGGTCGACCCCATGTGGTCGACAGTCAAAAGGTCGACACAACAGGTAAAAAGTAGACAGTGCTTAAGGTCGACAGGTACAAACGGTTGACATGGCAATGTTCGACACACAAATGATTGACATGTTTTTTTCGGGGGGTTTACATGTTTTTCCAACTTTTTGCTTTATTTACTATCCATGTGGACTATGATTAGGAATAGTTACCTGTGGTGAGTGCAGCGAGCCACCTTGCCCGAAGAGTGGCAAGCGAAGCGAGCCCGTAAGGATACGCGTTTCCACTAATTGTGCTTAGATGTGGTTAAACATACAAAATAACACTCAAAAAAACTTTTTCAAAAAGGAACTTTTGTTGTGTCGGTCATTGTCACGTAAGCCATTTGTGCCTGTCAACTTTATCCACTGTTGACCTAATGCGTGTTGTCCATACGGGGTTGACCTAATGACTATCTATTTAGGCAGTGTAGATCTTCTACAGTATATCCCACCCACAGACTACAATGCATGTTCCTTTCTGAACGTTGCATGAGGGAGAACAGCCAGTGGCAGCACATACATCCCTGCAGGTGTAAGTGGAGATGTGTATGAGTCAGCGCTGCTTGTATGTTTATTTATTTATTTATTTATTAGCCGTTTCTTATATAGCGCAGCAAATTCCGTTGCGTTTTACAACTGGACACAATTAGAAGACAAAACTGGGTAAAAACAAACAGTCATAGAGGGAGGAGGGCCTTGCTCGCAAGCTTACAATCTATGTTCCATACTCCTGGTTCTGGATCATGTGTAGTGCGAGAAGATGTAATACAGATGTGTCTTCTTACATCCTTGCTGCAGTCACGTTAAATAGCTCTTAAAGTCGTGCCATGCCGTGGTGAGATTCGGTAGTGCCGAGCGTCTTTTTTTTTTTTTTTTTTTTTTTCCATTTATTTATTTTTTATAATTATTATTATTTTTTTTTTTTTTTGCATGTGTCCAGAAACAAAGTTTCCTGAAAACTCACCTCTTCAGGCAAGCCGATCAAATTCCAGACCCACCCACATAACCTTCAGTGCTTCCCTATCTAATTACATCCTCTCTGTACAGTATACATAACATCACATATCTTGTCTTTCTTTACTCTCACACCCTCCTGACCCTTGGCCAACATTGCTGGGTGATCATATCATACAACCCATTAAGAACCTAGCAATCTGGTGGACCATTATGCAATAGGTAGCATCTATCCTTGTGTATCAATGCCTATTTCCCTATAGATTGTAAGCTTGCGAGCAGGGCCTTCCTACCTCTGTCTTGTCTGTTTTTACCCAGTTTTGTTCTATTACTATTGTTCTAATTGTAAAGCGCAACGGAATATGCTGCTCTATATAAGAAACTGCTAATAAATAAATAAACAAAGACCAACAGAGGCTAAAGACCAAGAGTATAGTGTACCTACAGTAGTGCACTATAAGTGAAATAAGACAAAATTGAGAAAAAGTACACCATCTGTAAAAGGGAAAAAGACAGGTGTGATGGGAGTGAACCTCGCCATGCACTATTATGCTTAATCTGCAACATTATACTAATTCTATTGTGAACAAATAAAATTAATCGAAAGTACCTAGTATGCTATGGAGCTGATTCTGAATCGCACGCTGCGCTACCACTTTAGTGTCTTTTTGGCGTAGGCGTAATGGTGACTTTATGCTAGTGCTGGTATTAGCCCTTATCCTGGTGTACAAGCGTGTATCTGGGTGTGCAAGGACTCGGACACCCCCATAGCGCATTTGTAGGCACAATAAACCTGCTGGGTGCGTCTTTAGACTGTACCATCCGACGCACCATCGTAACTTGTACCTGATTCGTTATATGAGACTCTCCCATGACATGAGCATAAGTCTGCATCTCCGTGTTTAAAACATGGACCATTTGTGCAAATATCAGCATTGCCTGCTCCTATGCGAACTGAAAACGGAGGGAAAGGTGCACAGCATGGGAATCTCATCAGGCTTCTCGTGCCGTACGGCGTGAGAAGTATAGGTGTACGAGGGCACATCTTTGCACTTTTCATGCAAGCAATCTTTCATTTACTATGACTGCTTTTTGAATCTAATAGAAAGTAGAGATGAGCGGGTTCGGTTCCTCTGAATCCGAACCCGCCCGAACTTCATGTTTTTTTACACTGGTCCGAGCGACTCGGATCTTCCCGCCTTGCTCGGTTAACCCGAGCGCGCCCGAACGTCATCATCACGCTGTCGGATTCTCGCGAGGCTCGGATTCTATCGCGAGACTCAGATTCTATATAAGGAGCCGCGCGTCGCCGCCATTTTCACACGTGCATTGAGATTGATAGGGAGAGGACGTGGCTGGCGTCCTCTCCGTTTAGAAAATAGATAGGAGAGTGAGACACTTCATTTACTTACTGGAGCTTAGGAGGAGTTATACTAGTGACTGATGACCAGTGACCTGACCACCAGTGCAGTTTTATAATTTATTATTATTTAATAATCCGTTCTGTTCTTGTTCTCTGCCTGAAAAAAACGATACACAGTGACTCAGTCACATACCATATCTGTGCTCAGCCCAGTGTGCTGCATCATCTATGTATAATATCTGACTGTGCTCACACAGCTTAATTGTGGGGGAGACTGGGGAGCAGTTATAGGTTATAGCAGGAGCCAGGAGTACATATTAAACAGTGCACACTTTTGCTGCCAGAGTGCCACTGCCAGTGTGACTGACCACTGACCAGTGACCTGACCACACTGACCACCAGTATAGTATATTGTGATTGTCTGCCTGAAAAAGTTAAACACTCGTCGTGTGACTTGTGTGGTGTTTTTTTATTCTATAAAAAACTCATTCTGCTGACAGACAGTGTCCAGCAGGTCCGTCATTATATAATATATACCTGTCCGGCTGCAGTAGTGATATATATATTTTTTTTTTTTTTTTTTTTTTAAAGTTAGAATTTTTTATTGAGAATGAACAGTGTCCATAACATGAACAATAGTTAGGTTGTACAGGTTGAGGGCATAAACATGGTTACAGGTTGTGTACATAACATACCATCTAAATAGAGACAATTCTATGGCGATAAAGGCGAATCGGTATCATCAAAATGTGTCATATGAAAGTCCATACGTGAACCTAAACAATTCTCAATTTATTTTTTATTTATCGAATCAATTCTATATCCAGACTGAGTGTAATTCTATGGAGGATAGAAGCAAGAAAGAGAAGGAGGGGGAAGGGAGTAAAGAAGCAAGAAAACGGGCGTTATTAAAGGAGGAAGATTAAGAAGGTTCCCTATAAGAAAGTAAGAGGTTGGGGATATTCTTCTGGTTTGATACCATAAGGAGGGACAATCAGTGGGCTAGAGGAGAAAGTAATGCTAGTGACAGTAGCAGTATTAACTATATTATTAATATTAGCAGTATTAGGAGAATTAACAGAATTAGCAGAGTCCGGGCATCACTAGAGAGCGGGCGAAGTACCAAGGAGACCAGGTGTTGTGGAACTGCGCTACAGTGTTATTCCTTAGGCTTGTAATGTATTCCATATTGGCTATGTGATTAATCTTAGTCATCAGTACAGCCTTGGAGGGTGGCTTATGGTCTTTCCAGCATTTAGCGATCAGTGCTTTAGCCGCCATGCAAAGTTGCATGATTAGCTTGTCTTGGGTTTTGGGTATTGACGGTATGGGGGTGTGAAGCAAAGCAATGTCAGGAGAGAGGTCAAAGGTGTGCCCGCAGGTTTGAGCAATAAGTGCTCCGACCATGTTCCAGAAGGGGCGGATAGAGGGGCAAGTCCACCATATGTGAAAAAAAGTTCCCTCCTCTCCACAGTGTCTCCAGCACAGATTTGATGTTGTGGGGAAAATGGCGTGAAGTCTGGAGGGGACCAGATACCACCTAGTGTAGACCTTATAACATGTTTCCTTAAGTGCTACACTGATAGAAGCCTTAGCGATACGCATTCTAATTTCCTCCCATTGATCGTCTTCCAACGGATGGGAGAGATCTGATTCCCAGGCTATTTCGTGGGGTTCTCGGATTGGGGGGTCTGGTGCCAAGATTGAGTTGTATATTGTTGAGATATTCCCCTTTTTGCCGATTGAACGTAAACACATATGCTCATAGGAGGTGGGTGTTTTCAGAGGGGTGGTTTTAAGCTGAGACTTGAGGAAGCTGAGAATTTGTATATATTGGTATTGACACGAGGAAGGGATACCAAAGCGCTCTTGAATTTCTCAAAGTGGACGGTGCTGAGAGGCCTTTAACATGTAAGAATCTTGTGATACCCTGAGATTGCCATGGGGCCGCTATTCTTCGCTCGCACCCTGGGGGAAAGGCGGGGTGACCCCAGATGGGTGATAAGGGTGAGGGGTATGAAGATAGATTGTGGGTGCTGCGGAGTTTATCCCACAGTCTGAGTGTGAATTTAACCGTGGGGACTGAGTAGGCCGAGGCTGGTCTGCAGGACCTGGGGAGCCAGGTAAGAGAGTCGAAGGGGACACCCTGATATAGTGAATTTTCGATATCTACCCATTTTCTGATCCCTATGG
Source organism: Pseudophryne corroboree (assembly GCF_028390025.1). Classification (NCBI taxonomy): domain Eukaryota; kingdom Metazoa; phylum Chordata; class Amphibia; order Anura; family Myobatrachidae; genus Pseudophryne; species Pseudophryne corroboree. The sequence continues at coordinate 30,313,681 of NC_086455.1, forward strand.
GGGAGTGCCAGGACACTATATGGTTAAGGTGACATGCGTTAAAATAAGCCTGAAGGTCAGGGTATCCCAAACCTCCTGAAGTGGCACTCTTTGTCAACATAGCTCGTCTTAGTCGAGATTTACGCTGAGCCCAAACAAATTTGTTGCACTGTGATTGCAAAGACGCCAGAGTCACTCGGGGCACCATTATTGGAATGGTCTGAAACAGGTAAAGAAGACGGGGGAGGAGATTCATTTTTAGGGCATTGATCCGTCCGATCCATGAAATAAATAAACGGTCCCATTTATCTAGGTCTTGTGTGAGAGTTTTAATTATGGGAACATAATTAGCTTGAAATAGGCTGGTGTAGGATTTAGTAATAAATATGCCAAGGTATTTAATAGCCGAGGGTCTCCAAAGAAAAGGGAAAGAAGACGTTAAGATCCTATGGGTATGTGGTGGAACGTTAAATGTAAGAGCCTCGGATTTGGTGTGGTTTATTTTGTAGCCAGAGAGGGAACCATATAAGAGTAGTTCTCTTTGTAAGTTAGGGAGAGATATCAAAGGGTTAGTGAGAGTCAAGAATACGTCGTCAGCAAACAATGATATTTTATACGGATTCTGACCCACTGTAACGCCCCCAATATCCGTATTAAGTCTGATTCGGGCTGCAAGAGGTTCAATGCATAGGGCGAAAAGTAGGGGTGAGAGAGGGCATCCCTGCCTAGTACCATTCTTCAAGTTGATTCGATGTGAGCTCAAGCCATTGGTCAGGACCGCTGATGAGGGGTTAGAATAGAGAGCCGCTATTGCTGTGATAGTGTCCATGGAAGCCGAATGCGGACAAGGTAGAAAACAAAAAGGGCCACGAGATGCGATCAAATGCCTTTTCGGCATCTAGAGCCAGAGCAATCGCTGGTATTTTTGTCGTGTTTATTTGGTGAATCAAGTTAACAATACGTCTGGTGTTGTCCGAGGCCTGACGGCCGGGAACAAATCCTACTTGATCAAGGTCTATTAGTGACGACAGCACAGCGTTTAGGCGTGAAGCCAGTATTTTGGCAAAAAGTTTGAGATCGGTGTTTATCAAAGATATGGGTCTGTAGTTTGAGCAATACGAGGGATCCTTTCCGGGTTTTGGGATTACTATAATACGGGATGTCGTGGAGTCCGGGTGAAATAGTGTGCCCTGGAGTATTTTGTTAAACAGAGAAACCATATGAGGAATAAGTTGAGGGGCGAAGGTTTTATAGTACACCATCGGATAGCCATCCGGGCCAGGTGCTTTAGAGGGTTTCTGGGTTTTTAATGCAGCCTCAATTTCCTCAGCAGATATGTCGGCATTGAGAGCAGTGTTAGTCTCCTCGTCTAACCGAGGGAGAGCGCATGCGTCTAGGTATTGTTGTGTCTGATCGGCTTGTGCTAAAGGGTCGGACGGGGGATCAAGATTATAGAGTGTCTTATAATAATCAAAAAATACACTGTTGATTTTTTTGGGGTCGTAAGTGGTATTACCTGAGGGCTGTTTTATAGAGTGGATGCATTGGTTAGCCTTTTTGGCGCGCAAGCGATTGGCCAACAAGGTGTGTGCTTTATTACTTTTATCATAAAACGTTTGGTTAGCCCATCGAAGTGAACGCTCGACGTTCTCCGCCAAAAGTGATTGTAGGCCGTCGCGTGCCTTAGAAAGTTCGGCTAGAGTTTTTTTAGAGCGTGTGCGTTTGTGTTCCTGATCCAATTTTGCAATGTTATTTGTTAATAAAGCAATTTGGTTTTCCCGAATTCTCTTACGGCGGGATGCAAATTGTATAATAGACCCCCTGATGACCGCCTTATGGGCTTCCCAAATAGTGGCTATGCTGCAGTCACTTTCCACATTAACCGCGAAATATTCTCTAAGCTCAGTTTTAATTAAGTCTTGGAATTTAGGAATCTTCAATAACGTCTCATTAAGTCTCCACGTCGGTCTACCGTCAGGGATATCAAAAATGTCAAATGCCGCAGCTAGAGCTGCGTGGTCAGTCCAGGTAAGTGGGATTATCGAGGAAGAGTGAGCGGTCCGGGATAGGGGTGCACAACTCAGAAACATATCAATGCGCGAGTACACGTCATGTGGGTTGGAATAAAAAGTGTAGTCTCTGGTGGTCGGGTTAAGAAAACGCCATACATCGAACAAACCAGCCTCGGCCATGCACCTGTGTAATACTGAGGAGTTTAGGGTTTGACCACTGCGCAAAGGACCGGATCTGTCCATGTTTGCGAGAGCCATGTTAAAGTCACCTCCGACCAGTGTTTTGCCTCTTCTATATGAGTAAAGGTCGTGAAAAAACTTACGGAAGAATTTAGATTGGGCAGTGTTTGGAGCGTATAGATTAGCCAAGGTAACCTCCTCGTGTCCAATTTTTCCTCGCACCATTATATAGCGTCCCTCGTTGTCGTGTTTACAATCTAGAAATTGGAAGGGGACTGACCCTTTTACCAATATGGCCACCCCATGTCTTTTTGCTGTGTGATTGGAGTACCAGGCCATAGGAAATAGTTTAGACGTCAGGGAGGGATGGGAATCAGCTTTCAAATGTGTCTCCTGTAAGAAAACCACATCACCTTTTAATGTCTTAAGAGATCTGTGGAGATGTGAGCGTTTCTGGGGAGTATTCAGACCCTTAACATTGATGGACAGGCATGTTAACGGCATGGTTAAAGCAAGAGTGGGGTTGGTTCGCTGGTAACCCCTAAGATCCCGGACTCTGCTAGGGTAGACAAGAAGAACCAAAGAGAAAGATATAAAGAGGAGTATGAAAATGTATGTTACTGTACACGAACAGTACTTAATAACTAGGCCTATTTGTCGGTGAACACAGATATGTCAGCTTGCCACTGTCTCGTGACGGGGGTCTAAGGGAGGAAGATAATAGAAGAAAGAGAAGCAAAGGAGAAAAAAAAAAAAGAAATAAGCAGGCGTAGTATCCAGTAGGCAGGATACTCGACTGCCAAGATTGAGCTCTAGATGAGAGAAAGAGCTCACTTGCGGGATATAAATGCAGTATAGCAAAAGAGGGTATCAACCCACTATGTTTGAATGTACCTTTGATCCCTATGAGTCGGGGGAGGATGTGTCAAGACAGAGTCCCGACACCCCCCACCCGAGACCATAAGTGCACCAAAAATAATAATAATGGACTTATATGTAGCTATCCAAGACTTAGCTCTGGGGCGGATCAGTCCCAGATACCAGATGTTAGCAAAAAAGTAAGCATGTTACAGCTAGTATCAATAGGGTAATAACCTAATAACAATAGAGCTTACAGTAACGTCGCCGAACAGGTAGGCACCCGGAGACAGGCTCCATGGCGTAAAAAATGGGGTCAATCCAGGACACCAGCCACCGAGCCATGTCTCCGAGCCGCCGGCCAGACCGGCGAAACCAAACAAAAACGCTGCTTTACGCGGAGTATAAAAGTCCGCCAACAAAAGCATTGTGTGAAAACAGTAAAAGGGTCGTCAATATACTAATACGATATCTAAAACATGGATTACATGGCATTTGAGCAAAGTTGAGAGCAAAATCAATCATACTAGACGTTGTAAAAACGCAGCGTTCAAACATAAACGTAATGAGCAGCAGAATTATGAAGTAGCAACCGGGGACAACTGCAATTTTCGAAGAAGCTTGTCCCCTTCATCAGGAGAGCGGATGGTGTGAACTTTGCCATCAATCTCCACAATGAGTCGAAAAGGAAAACCCCAGCGGTATTTGTATCCATTGTCGCGCAGTGTAGAGGTGACGGCACGTAAATCACGCCGCTTGGCAATGGTCACCGGTGACAAGTCTTGGTAGATCTGAATCCGGGAGTCTTCAAATAAAATTGTGGTTGAATTCCTGCACGCCAGTGTGATACTATTTTTGATCTTAAAGGACAGAAACCGTAGGATGACGTCGCAAGGAGGGTCCGAATCCTTCGGTTTAGGTCTCAGGGCGCGGTGCGCTCTCTCAATCGAAATAGCTGAATCCGTAAGCGACGGGACCAATTGCAGGAACAAGCGTCGGAGGTATGGTTCCAGTTCGGAAGTTGAGACAGATTCTGGAATATTGCGGACGCGTAAATTGTTCCGTCTTTCGCGATTTTCGCTATCCTCAACCTTATCCTTGAGGATTTCCAGCTCGCTGGATAGGTAGCTCATGTCTTCGCCCACTTGTTTACGGAAGTTCTGTTGGTGGTCTTCCCTTGATTCCAGCGCGGTTGTGCGGGAATCTAGAGCCGCCATATCTGATTTTATTTCCCCGATCGCTGATTGAAGAGCTGTCGTGAAGGAGTTTTTAAGGTCTAAGATCATGTTTTGAAGGGATTGAATATCCGCTTTGGTTGAAGGTGCTTCCGTCTGATCCATGATGGGGGTAGGCATTGATGGGGGTGGAGATGAGGTTTCAGACAGTTTTTCCCGGCGTGAGAAATGTTGCGAGATATCCTGTGAAGCTCCCGTTTTTTTTGCTCTGGTGTTCGCTCTGCTCATAATATCTGGTAGTATAAAAACGTCCGTTTAAGGATTGGTGTCGAGAGAGGTTTACGTGGATGTTACGTGTTCAACAATTGGTCCGGGTGAGGGAGGAAGTCAGGCATCCGTAGTGCTACATCGTTTACAGGACCTAGGTCCTAATAATCTGTGAGATCAGTGAGAGGGATCCCCAGGAGAGCGTCCCGGTTTAACACACCTCTTTCTCTGGAATTATGGAATTATGGAAAGGTATAGCAGCAGCTGCAGGGTGACGGATCTGGGATGATAAATCAATTGAAGTAGATCTGGTGGTATAAGGAGCGTATTTCCATTTATCTCCAGCGGGGGCAGCACAATTCAGGGGAGAGGGGCCTAACCTGCCACCTCCAAGATCGCCGCCGTCCGTATTGTGCAGCTTTTTTTTTTTTTTCCCCCTACTTAGTTAATCCAATTTTCCGTGGGGCCACACTCTATTTAATCACTGGGTGTCCTCTGCACCCTCCGCTAAGTCCCCTCTGTCACCGCCGCGGCCCGCCGGTTAGCTATTTCAGTGCGGCGCCTGCTTTCCGGCAGACGCCACAACCGGACCTTCTCAGCGCCTCTCGTCTCTGGCCTCGCAGCTCCTGGGGCTCTCTGGCTCACCTCAGCCCCACTTCCAAGGCTCTCCAGGCAAGGGGCATCCAGCAGGACGGCGGGGTAGGTTCGGTGCAGTATTTTAAGGCGGCCGGAGGTCGATCTCACACGGGCGGGGGTGGACGGAAATTGAGGTCCCGGCTTCACCTCGTGGGGAGGGCCGCAACCTGCAAGCACAGGGCAGGCCTGTGCTCCGGCTCCGCAGCTCACTCCCAACGTGTCCTTATGTGCAGATAGTAGTGTGGGACAGTATTTAGGATCTGTAGGCAGCGTGAGGGCAATTTTAAAGTTAAATAGAAGCTTGTACTAGCAGGAGCTCTCCAGGGGCACGTCCTCTCAGTCAGGCCGCAAGCCACGCCCCCATCGATATATATATATTTTTTATATCATTATTTATCATCCAGTCTATACTAGCAGCAGACACAGTACGGTAGTTCACGGCTGTAGCTACCTCTGTGTCTGCACTCGGCAGTCCATCCATAATTGTATACCACCTACCCGTGGTTTTTTTTTTCTTTCTTCTTTATACATACATACTACATCTCATTATCATCCAGTCTATATTAGCAGCAGACACAGTACAGTACGGTAGTCCACGGCTGTAGCTACCTCTGTGTCGGCACTCGGCAGTCCATCCATAATTGTATACCACCTACCCGTGGTTTTTTTTTTCTTTCTTCTTTATACATACATACTACATCTCATTATCATCCAGTCTATATTAGCAGCAGACACAGTACAGTACGGTAGTCCACGGCTGTAGCTACCTCTGTGTCGGCACTCGGCAGTCCATCCATAATTGTATACCACCTACCCGTGGTTTTTTTTTTCTTCTTTATACATACATACTACATCTCATTATCATCCAGTCTATATTAGCAGCAGACACAGTACAGTACGGTAGTCCACGGCTGTAGCTACCTCTGTGTCGGCACTCGGCAGTCCATCCATAATTGTATACCACCTACCCGTGGTTTTTTTTTTTCTTTCTTCTTTATACATACATACTACATCTCATTATCATCCAGTCTATATTAGCAGCAGACACAGTACAGTACGGTAGTCCACGGCTGTAGCTACCTCTGTGTCGGCACTCGGCAGTCCATCCATAATTGTATACCAGCTACCCGTGGTTTTTTTTTTCTTTCTTCTTTATACATACATACTACATCTCATTATCAACCAGTCTATATTAGCAGCAGACACAGTACGGTAGTCCACGGCTGTAGCTACCTCTGTGTCGGCACTCGGCAGTCCATCCATAATTGTATACCACCTACCCGTGGTTTTTTTTTTCTTTCTTCTTTATACATACTACATCTCATTATCATCCAGTCTATATTAGCAGCAGACACAGTACGGTAGTCCACGGCTGTAGCTACCTCTGTGTCGGCACTCGGCAGTCCATCCATAATTGTATACTAGTATCCATCCATCTCCATTGTTTACCTGAGGTGCCTTTTAGTTGTGCCTATTAAAATATGGAGAACAAAAATGTTGAGGTTCCAAAATTAGGGAAAGATCAAGATCCACTTCCACCTCGTGCTGAAGCTGCTGCCACTAGTCATGGCCGAGACGATGAAATGCCAGCAACGTCGTCTGCCAAGGCCGATGCCCAATGGCATAGTACAGAGCATGTCAAATCCAAAACACCAAATATCAGTAAAAAAAGGACTCCAAAACCTAAAATAAAATTGTCGGAGGAGAAGCGTAAACTTGCCAATATGCCATTTACCACACGGAGTGGCAAGGAACGGCTGAGGCCCTGGCCTATGTTCATGGCTAGTGGTTCAGCTTCACATGAGGATGGAAGCACTCAGCCTCTCGCTAGAAAAATAAAAAGACTCAAGCTGGCAAAAGCAGTAGCACCGCAAAGAACTGTGCGTTCTTCGAAATCCCAAATCCACAAGGAGAGTCCAATTGTGTCGGTTGCGATGCCTGACCTTCCCAAAACTGGACGTGAAGAGCATGCGCCTTCCACCATTTGCACGCCCCCTGCAAGTGCTGGAAGGAGCACCCGCAGTCCAGTTCCTGATAGTCAGATTGAAGATGTCAGTGTTGAAGTACACCAGGATGAGGAGGATATGGGTGTTGCTGGCGCTGGGGAGGAAATTGACCAGGAGGATTCTGATGGTGAGGTGGTTTGTTTAAGTCAGGCACCCGGGGAGACACCTGTTGTCCGTGGGAGGAATATGGCCGTTGACATGCCTGGTGAAAATACCAAAAAAATCAGCTCTTCGGTGTGGAACTATTTCAACAGAAATGCGGACAACAGGTGTCAAGCCGTGTGTTGCCTTTGTTAAGCTGTAATAAGTAGGGGTAAGGACGTTAACCACCTCGGAACATCCTCCCTTATACGTCACCTGCAGCGCATTCATAATAAGTCAGTGACAAGTTCAAAAACTTTGGGCGACAGCGGAAGCAGTCCACTGACCAGTAAATCCCTTCCTCTTGTAACCAAGCTCACGCAAACCACCCCACCAACTCCCTCAGTGTCAATTTCCTCCTTCCCCAGGAATGCCAATAGTCCTGCAGGCCATGTCACTGGCAATTCTGACGAGTCCTCTCCTGCCTGGGATTCCTCCGATGCATCCTTGCGTGTAACGCCTACTGCTGCTGGCGCTGCTGCTGTTGTTGCTGCTGGGAGTCGATGGTCATCCCAGAGGGGAAGTCGTAAGCCCACTTGTACTACTTCCAGTAAGCAATTGACTGTTCAACAGTCCTTTGCGAGGAAGATGAAATATCACAGCAGTCATCCTGCTGCAAAGCGGATAACTGAGGCCTTGACAACTATGTTGGTGTTAGACGTGCGTCCGGTATCCGCCGTTAGTTCACAGGGAACTAGACAATTTATTGAGGCAGTGTGCCCCCGGTACCAAATACCATCTAGGTTCCACTTCTCTAGGCAGGCGATACCGAGAATGTACACGGACGTCAGAAAGACTCACCAGTGTCCTAAAAAATGCAGTTGTACCCAATGTCCACTTAACCACGGACATGTGGACAAGTGGAGCAGGGCAGGGTCAGGACTATATGACTGTGACAGCCCACTGGGTAGATGTATGGACTCCCGCCGCAAGAACAGCAGCGGCGGCACCAGTAGCAGCATCTCGCAAACGCCAACTCTTTCCTAGGCAGGCTACGCTTTGTATCACCGCTTTCCAGAATACGCACACAGCTGAAAACCTCTTACGGCAACTGAGGAAGATCATCGCGGAATGGCTTACCCCAATTGGACTCTCCTGTGGATTTGTGGCATCGGACAACGCCAGCAATATTGTGTGTGCATTAAATATGGGCAAATTCCAGCACGTCCCATGTTTTGCACATACCTTGAATTTGGTGGTGCAGAATTTTTTTAAAAAACGACAGGGGCGTGCAAGAGATGCTGTCGGTGGCCAGAAGAATTGCGGGACACTTTCGGCGTACAGGCACCACGTACAGAAGACTGGAGCACCACCAAAAACTACTGAACCTGCCCTGCCATCATCTGAAGCAAGAAGTGGTAACGAGGTGGAATTCAACCCTCTATATGCTTCAGAGGTTGGAGGAGCAGCAAAAGGCCATTCAAGCCTATACAATTGAGCACGATATAGGAGGTGGAATGCACCTGTCTCAAGCGCAGTGGAGAATGATTTCAACGTTGTGCAAGGTTCTGATGCCCTTTGAACTTGCCACACGTGAAGTCAGTTCAGACACTGCCAGCCTGAGTCAGGTCATTCCCCTCATCAGGCTTTTGCAGAAGAAGCTGGAGACATTGAAGGAGGAGCTAACACGGAGCGATTCCGCTAGGCATGTGGGACTTGTGGATGGAGCCCTTAATTCGCTTAACAAGGATTCACGGGTGGTCAATCTGTTGAAATCAGAGCACTACATTTTGGCCACCGTGCTCGATCCTAGATTTAAAGCCTACCTTGGATCTCTCTTTCCGGCAGACACAAGTCTGCTGGGGTTGAAAGACCTGCTGGTGAGAAAATTGTCAAGTCAAGCGGAACGCGACCTGTCAACATCTCCTCCTTCACATTCTCCCGCAACTGGGGGTGCGAGGAAAAGGCTCAGAATTCCGAGCCCACCCGCTGGCGGTGATGCAGGGCAGTCTGGAGCGACTGCTGATGCTGACATCTGGTCCGGACTGAAGGACCTGACAACGATTACGGACATGTCGTCTACTGTCACTGCATATGATTCTCTCAACATTGAAAGAATGGTGGAGGATTATATGAGTGACCGCATCCAAGTAGGCACGTCACACAGTCCGTACTTATACTGGCAGGAAAAAGAGGCAATTTGGAGGCCCTTGCACAAACTGGCTTTATTCTACCTAAGTTGCCCTCCCACAAGTGTGTACTCCGAAAGAGTGTTTAGTGCCGCCGCTCACCTTGTCAGCAATCGGCGTACGAGGTTACATCCAGAAAATGTGGAGAAGATGATGTTCATTAAAATTAATTATAATCAATTCCACCGCGGAGACATTGACCAGCAGCAATTGCCTCCACAAAGTACACAGGGAGCTGAGATGGTGGATTCCAGTGGGGACGAATTGATAATCTGTGAGGAGGGGGATGTACACGGTGATATATCGGAGGATGATGATGAGGTGGACATCTTGCCTCTGTAGAGCCAGTTTGTGCAAGGAGAGATTAATTGCTTCTTTTTTGGTGGGGGTCCAAACCAACCCGTCATATCAGTCACAGTCGTGTGGCAGACCCTGTCACTGAATTGATGGGTTGGTTAAAGTGTGCATGTCCTGTTTATACAACATAAGGGTGGGTGGGAGGGCCCAAGGACAATTCCATCTTGCACCTCTTTTTTTCTTTAATTTTTCTTTGCGTCATGTGCTGTTTGGGGAGGGTTTTTTGGAAGGGCCATCCTGCGTGACACTGCAGTGCCACTCCTAGATGGGCCAGGTGTTTGTGTCGGCCACTAGGGTCGCTTATCTTACTCACACAGCTACCTCATTGCGCCTCTTTTTTTCTTTGCGTCATGTGCTGTTTGGGGAGGTTTTTTTGGAAGGGACATCCTGCGTGACACTGCAGTGCCACTCCTAGATGGGCCCGGTGTTTGTGTCGGCCACTAGGGTCGCTTATCTTACTCACACAGCTACCTCATTGCGCCTCTTTTTTTCTTTGCGTCATGTGCTGTTTGGGGAGGTTTTTTTGGAAGGGACATCCTGCGTGACACTGCAGTGCCACTCCTAGATGGGCCCGGTGTTTGTGTCGGCCACTAGGGTCGCTTATCTTACTCACACAGCTACCTCATTGCGCCTCTTTTTTTCTTTGCGTCATGTGCTGTTTGGGGAGGGTTTTTTGGAAGGGCCATCCTGCGTGACACTGCAGTGCCACTCCTAGATGGGCCCGGTGTTTGTGTCGGCCACTAGGGTCGCTTATCTTACACAGCTACCTCATTGCGCCTCTTTTTTTCTTTGCGTCATGTGCTGTTTGGGGAGGGTTTTTTGGAAGGGACATCCTGCGTGACACTGCAGTGCCACTCCTAGATGGGCCCGGTGTTTGTGTCGGCCACTAGGGTTGCTTATCTTACTCACACAGCTACCTCATTGCGCCTCTTTTTTTCTTTGCATCATGTGCTGTTTGGGGAGGGTTTTTTGGAAGGGCCATCCTGCGTGACACTGCAGTGCCACTCCTAGATGGGCCCGGTGTTTGTGTCTGCCACTAGGGTCGCTTATCTTACTCACACAGCTACCTCATTGCGCCTCTTTTTTTCTTTGCGTCATGTGCTGTTTGGGGAGGGTTTTTTGGAAGGGACATCCTGCGTGACACTGCAGTGACACTCCTAGATGGGCCAGGTGTTTGTGTCGGCCACTAGGGTCGCTTAGCTTAGTCATCCAGCGACCTCGGTGCAAATTTTAGGACTAAAAATAATATTGTGAGGTGTGAGGTATTCAGAATAGACTGAAAATGAGTGGAAATGATGGTTTTTGAGGTTAATAATACTTTGGGATCAAAATGACCCCCAAATTCTATGATTTAAGCTGTTTTTTAGGTTTTTTGGAAAAAAACACCCGAATCCAAAACACACCCGAATCCGACAAAAAAAATTCGGTTAGGTTTTGCCAAAACGCGGTCGAACCCAAAACACGGCCGCGGAACCGAAACCAAAACACAAAACCCGAAAAATTTCCGGCGCTCATCTCTAATAGAAAGTAAGCTTTATTTATTACTAGCTGAAGTACTCGGCGTTGCCCGCTTTTAAGGCTTCAAGTTATTGAGTTGGATGTAACTGTCAACATTTTAAAAATAATTAGCAGCTTAGCAACTCTGTTTTTTGTTTTTGGAGGGAGGGGGTCTCCAATGGTCTCAATACCCAGCTTACCTTTCTGTTCAGTTTTATAATCCCTTTTACTTTACGAGATGGGTTTAAAGTTTTCCTTCGGTTATCAATGTTGCTGTTGATATATAATATTGATATTGTTTATAGGCTTTTGGTACTCAATATTTTGTCTTCTCACTTTCGTTTCTCTCAGTTATTTTAGTTCAGTGCTTTTATGGTTATTACAGTTCATTAAAGTGTTTTCATTTTAAGTCCATCCAGTGAAAGGCCCACAACCGGTCACCAGGTCAGAGTTTTTCCCGATGAACACTAATAGGAAGTCCAATCAGGACCCCAACCCCATGGTATGTCTTCTGGGATTCAGTATTACCACTCTAAAGTTTTCATCCAATCCATCTAGTGGAAGGCCCAGAACAGGCTCCCAGGATCAAAGTTCTGCTTAGCACACACCAACGGGAGGTCTGCCCGGGACCCTAGCCCATACAAAACCTGTCCATGATCCAACTGGACCACCTCGCGTTGGTTTCATCCCAATCGGTGCAGAGGTGTCCAAATGCATCACTAAACAAACAGACAAAGGAATTTTGCATATCGGGAATTATCAGCTTTATTTCCCATTTTCAGTTTATAATGTAATTGGTATGTTCCTATGTGTATTGTGCGCCTTGTGTTTGTTCTGCTGTTTGTGTGCATTTGGTGGCTTTGGTCACCTTAGTCTGCGGTCAGTGATTTATTACTTGTTCGCTGTAATAGGACTTTTCCTTTTTCACCTCCGTTACTGCTGCTTGTGGACAGTGTCGTCATGTAAGATGTTTGCCCAGCGTTGCTGTGTTTGCTAGAGTTGCTTTTAGCTCGTGCTGTAGAGCAGGGTTGGGGAACCTTTTTTCTACCGAGGGCCATTTGGATATTTATAAAATCCTTCAGGGGCCATACAAGTCTGCCCCCGCGCGCGCCAAAAAAATGGGTGTGGCCAGTTAAAATGGGACGTGATACACATATACCCCCAATAGTGCAGTGCCAGATCCACAATTGCCCCCACAGTTCCAGGTATACAAATGCCCCCCACAGTGCCAGGTATACAGATGCTCCCACAGTGCCAGGTATACAGATGCTCCCACAGTGCCAGGCATACAAATGCCCCCCACAGTGCCAGGCATACAAATGCCCCCCACAGTGCCAGGTCTACAAATGTCCCCACAGTGCCAGGTTTACAAATGTCCCCACAGTGCCAGGTTTACAAATGCCCCTCACAGTGCCAGGTATACAGATGCCCCTCACAGTGCCAGGTATACAGATGCCCCTCACAGTGCCAGGTATACAGATGCCCCTCACAGTGCCAGGTATACAAATGCCCCTCACAGTGCCGGGTATACAGATGACCCCCACAGTGTCGGGTATACAGATGCCCCCCCCCCCGTCCCGCTTACCGCTCCTTTCGGCGGGGACACGGAGGAAAGCGCGGCTATGTTGGGCGGTGGCGTGTAAGACTGGAAACCAGCCGCCGGTTCGAGAGCCAATCAGAGCTCGCGGAACGGCAGCCGCGGCTCCTGATTGGCTGCCGGTCCGCGAGCTATGATTGGCTCACGAACCGGCGGCTGGTTTCAAGTCCTACACGCCGCCGCCCGACAATAGCCGCGCTCTCCGTGTGGTGAGAGCTGAGACACGCTGCCGCCGGACTGTGCGGCGGCGTGTCTCACTGAGAGGAGCGGGTGGGCCGGACCAAACGGCTTTGCGGGCCTTATACTGCCCGCGGGCCGGAGGTTCCCCACCCCTGCTGTAGAGCATCTCTTGAGTCATCCATTTTTTATTATTGCATTTGCTTTGTTTTCAGCAAACAAATTCTACAGAACCTAGAGAAAGCTAGGACTGAGAAACCTGTAGCAAATGCAAAATGTACATAAATTCCAAGAGAAAATACACATGTAAAAACCCCATTGCTTGATAGGACTTTGGGGGACAATTAGAAAAACTGGGTCATAGGTAATCGTACAGAGATTGTGACGTAACTATAGTAAGCAGGCATTTCCTTTCCTTTTCTAAACCAGTGATCGGCAGCTGGCTGCAATAGGTGAGTATTTAGAGGAAGAAATAATTCATGTCTATACTGTAGGCAGACCTCTCAAGTGTCCCAATTATGGTGGGATGGTCTCTCCTTTCAGCACTGTCCTGCTGTCCCCCCACCACCTGATCTGTATAGGCATGTAAACACCAAATAGAGAGACTGGAGGCACTTGGAAGTGCAGGACATTCCCCAGTGTAAGAAGAAATGGGGTTGAGCTGCATAGGCACTAAGCCCCCCCCCCCCCCCCCCCCTTTTTTGTGAGGTTTACTGTAGGCAATGCTTAAAGTGGTCATAGTCGGTGGAATTCCCCACCCACCCAATCCCTTGGCGGCCATGTAATAAAGGGATTGCGTGCGCCCCAAAAAAGTGCGTGGTCCCAAAAAGAAAGGGGTGTGGTCACGCAATAGTATCCCCAGTTAAAATGATGCTGCACAGTACCACAATCTTATTCACATTACACCACATAGTAATGTCCCTTATTCATGCTATGACAGACATTAGTGCCCCTTTATACACAAAGACCACAGTAGTAGCACCCCTAATACACCTAATGCCCACAGTAGTAGCACCCCTAATACACGTAACGCCCACAGCAGTAGCTCCCCTTATACAATTCCCACAGTAGTAGTCAGAGCCGGCCCTAGCTGTAGGCAGAATAGGCAATTGCCTTGGGCATCTGCCTTTGCCTAGGGGCTGGCTCAGAAAACATTGGTGGTCCATGGGGCATCCGCTGTTTAGCGGCGGCTCTGCTCTTGGTAGGTAGTACCCAAAAATGGATGTTACATTTTTGTACTTCCCTCGGTACTATTATGTTTTGGTTATTATTTTATACATTATTAATGCATTTCTGCTCCCTACTACTACATTTTCGAAATATACTATACTTATGAACAACGCTGTCTTCAAGCTTAGTCATTGACAAATCTCAGATCTCTTCTCTTTTCATTTGCAGCAGATTTCAGTTACCAATTGACCCATTATCGTACAGGTTAAATCTCCCATATCCAAAATTCCAGAATTTGGAATATTCAAAATTACGGGATATTTTTAGTGCTGCTGAGATACCTTTGCTTTCTGACAGTTCAATGTACATGAACTTTAATGCACAAAAAAATCTTCAAGCAATTTGGTGTATGTATATAAACTTTGTTTCATACACAAAATTATTACAATTATTGTATAAAATTACCTTCAGGCTTCAGTGTGTATATATATATATATATATATATATATATATATATATATATATATATATATATATATATATATATATATATATATATATATATATATATATATATATATATTCTGTGTTTGGAGATCTCATTATGGTATGCGAATATTCCAAAAAACAGAAAAATACAAAAATTGTTGTCCCAAACTTTTTGGATATAGGAGACGACCTGTATTCACAATGAATGACGTCATGCCAGAGGGCTGGCTTCTTGTATTCATACAGTCAGACAGACAGATTAGGCAAACCTAATACGCATTTCTTACCTCTGGCAAAAACAAACAAACTAAACAAAGTGATAAGAAAAATTGTGTCCCAGAAGCAGATCGCTATAAAATAAATCCTTAGAGTAAAATAGCTTTAAGGCTTCCTATCGGCAAGTGATTTTATTCCCCCAAGGACTATGACCGTCAGTCAAAAGAATTTATGGCTAAGAAAAAAAATTTTATAAGCGCTCTGCCAGGCTAAAATAATGATTTTGGAACCTTCAGAAAGAACAATTATTCATATTGTCTGCGTACAGGGTCTTTCAAGGAGTCTTATTTTCTCTTTTGTATCTAAAAATAAAAGTCTTATAGAAATAGAAACTAGGCGTTTTGTGTAATACAATGAGAATTACATATAAAAGTAGACGTTAGAAAAACAGAGTGAAACACTACATGTAATGTCAAATAAAAGGCGTCCAGAGGATTGTTCTATATTTTTTTTCTCTCTTATGACAAATAAGCCGATGCTCTTATGTTCCAATTTGCTCACCTCATGTCTTGAGTATAAAGTGGCCTATTGTAAGAATTAGACATCCTAGCTGCTTATTTCTGACTTATTTTTCTGTTTTATTGTCTGAGCTGTTTTGTCAGGACATGAAATTGCACAGAATAAGGTACTATTAGGCTGAAAAGGACTAGTGCTTCTGCCTTCTGCACCATGCTGAAATTACTTCCCCGAAGTATCATATTCAGCAATGGAGACTGCGGAGAAAGAGAGGAAAATTACGGGCTGCACTAGTACATTTTGTTGTACTTTGTAAATCATTATTAAATAGATTCACATACACGTTATTCTATATGCGGCAAGCAAGAGATGCATTTCATTAACAGAGTTACTGTACATACCTCCCAACTTATGGAGTCAGGACTTCTGCGCGCCCGTAAAGAGGGCATGATCTAGGCATAAGGGGGTGTGGCTTTGTGGTAATGACTCGATCATGAGCCACGCCTCCCGTTTTCATCATTGTGGGGGCATGCCCACAGTCCTGTATCCCATGAATAGGCGCTTTGCGCATGTGCAGTTTGTCTATTCACCGCTGCTCTTGAAAAAAAATGGGACTGTCCTGCGAAAATCGGGACAGTTGGGAGGTGTGCTGTATATCCTCTTTTTGTACTATTTAGTCCTTTTCCAGTCTTCAGTATTTTGAATAATCTTTTTCAGTGACAAACATGTTGACTTATACCCAGAGGCGTATTAATAGGAGAGAGGGCCCCGTGTGCAGTTTCCGGCTGGGCCCCCACCTTTCTACCCATCAGTGTAGAGGCTCTGGTCACTAGGAGACCATAGCGCAGTCCCAGAAGCTAGTGCTCATGTGTAGGTCTCCGGGAGAAATGGCGCAGCGGACATTTTCCCAGGCGCAGCAGAGAAGCCAAGAAGAGCGTGGCTCCATCGGTAGTCAAAATTGACACTAAGCCAAAATCGCACGTAGTCAGTATCGCAAGCACTTGCGCTGCCGACCTAGCCCCAGTCACATAGTGAGAATCTGGCATAGCCCGAATCTCACCGTGTGTATGGGCCATTAGAGTCGGACGTACTGCAGCTCAACAGTTTGCCACTACTAGTGGGTGGGTCCAGTTCTACACTGTACACGGGGTGCCCAAAGGACAGCACCAATTCCTTGTTGGCAAATGCAGAGACTGCATCAAGGGTTAATGGTCCAGTTTGAGGGGCACATGCAAGCTGGCCTTCACCCATGCTACACAGGAGCCCAGATCATGGCTCTGGTTCTCCTGCTGGTGCCCCCCCCCCCCCCCCCCCATGTTGCTATGGGCAATATCGCCAGTTCTCTGTTTTAGAAGCTTTAGTAAATTTACCACTTGGTATTAATAATAATAATAATTTTACATTTTATTTATAAGGCACCACATGTGTTTCGCAGCGCCGTACAAAGGACAGTACAGGGAGACAAAACATAGCATTACAGTAAATAAATAACAGAAATAGAGTACAGGTAACAGAGCACCACACGTTCTCAAGACATAACACAGCTAAGGTGTAAGTATTGATGGAGTGATCATCGTACTACTAGAGGCTGGTGGCCATAGATGGAGATGAGCCTTTACTAGCAGGATAAAGATGGTCGTTGAGTAGGGGAGAGATGCGAGTGAAATGTGTCGAGACGAGGGCTTAGATCAGGGATGGAGAACCTTCGGCCCTCCAGCTGTTGTTGAACTATACATCCCAGCATGCCCTGCAACAGTTTTAGCATGGCCAAATAGCAAAACTGTAGCAAGGCATGCTGGGATGTGTAGTTCAACAGCTGGAGGACCGAAGGTTCCCCATCCCTGGCTTAGATAACAAGAGGAAAGAGGGCCCTGCTCTGAAGAGCTGATAATCTAATGGGGAGGGGCGACAGACAGATGACAAGAGGTGCAGGCAAGTGGAAGGTTAGCCTGATGGCAGTATGCAAGCAAAGCTGAGATGTTCACGGCATGAGGCAGGGGGGTGGAGGCGCGGCTTCAGCACTGGGTTATGCATCGGAAGGGTGCGCTTTGATGAGTAGGTGGGTTTTTAGTGCCTGTTTGAAGCTTTGCAAGGTCGGGGAGAGTCTAATGGAGCAGGGGAGCGCGTTCCACTGAAGAGGTGCAGCACAGGCAAAATCCTGAACTCGTGCATGGGAAGCAGTGACCAGGGCGGTGGAGAGGCGACGGTCATTGGTCGACCGTAGGGGGCGGGAGGGAGTATGAAGGGAGAGGAGGTTGGAGATGTAGGGAGCAGTGGAATTAGAGATGGCCTTGTATGTGAGGGTGAGGAGTATCTCGCTACTGATTAGAAGATTTGTACATTTTTCGGAAAGGAAATGAAGAAAGCTAATACTCCCAATAAGTACATTATGTAATGTGTTCTTTCAAATCTGACACAAACTTAGGATACAGTTTTTTTTTTTTTTTTTTTTTTTTTACAACTTTAGATAAATGTCCACAAATGTAATTACTGTATGTTTGTTTTTGTTTTATTCATCAAACAAATGGACAGTTAAATTTCCTGAATGTATCACTGTGGGCTTCACCTGACCTAGGTGGTCATTCCGAGTTGTTCGCTCGCTAGCTGCTTTTAGCAGCATTGCACACGCTAGGCCGCCTCCCCCTGGGAGTGTATCTTAGCTTAGCAGAATTGCGAACGAAAGATTAGCAGAACTGCTACTAAATAATTCCCTGCAGTTTCTGAGTAGCTTCAGACTTGCTCCTAGATTGCGATCACCTCAGTCCGTTTAGTTCCTGGTTTGACGTCACAAACATGCCCTGCGTTCTGCCAGCCACTCCCCCATTTCTCCAGCCACTCCTGCGTTTTTACCTGGCACACCTGCGTTTTTTAGCACACTCCCGGAAAACGCTCAGTAGCCGCCCAGAAACACCCACTTCCTGTCAATCACACTACGATCCCTCAAGCGATGAAAAAACGTCGGTCGGCCTTGTGTAAATCTACTAAGTTTTGTGTGAAAGTACTTAGCGCATGCGCATTTTTGCCCTAATCGCTCCATTGCGAAAATCGGCAACGAGCGAACAACTCGGAATGACCACACTAGTGCATGGAAAGATTAGTTTGCACTTCATGTTAGCACTGGTGTATTATAGAGTAAATGACTCTTGCTTACAAATCAGGTCTATGTTTTGTGTCTTACAGTGTGCGAGTTATAGGATCAACCACCTTCTAACAACTCCTGTATTGAGCAAAAGATGTAGTGGGAGCTTTATCAACCTTTCAAAAAGGACAGCTGCAGTAAATGCCTATTACAAACCATTAGATTTAAATTCTAAACTATCTATTACATTCTATAAAATGATAGCAAGAATATGATTGGTTACTCTGAGCAAAACCTTCACTTGTCCTTTTAAAATGGTATGCTAAATCTCCACCTTAGGGGGTGTATCCAATTGGTCCCCCAAAACATTTTGTTAAGAACAACAGGTTTGTTTGTTGTTTTTTCTTTTCTTTTCTTTTTTTCTGGACTAGTCAATTAGCTCCCGTTTGTACCATCCGAAAACGTTTCAATTTTTCGTGTGAAAACCCATAGGATCTGCAAAAAGTTATGGAGTAATAGGAATGGGATTGTATGTGCTGGACATACTTTATAACATACCTATTATTTGGTTGGCCTATTTTAATTTTTTATCTCCCCTATTATCTCCCCGCTGTGGGCAATAAATCTCAATAGGGGAAAAAAAAAAAAAAAAAAGAGCGTGGAAAAGTGCATTCTGTATTCTCACACATGCGCGCCTGACCTATATTCAGATGCATCCGCCTATACATGTGCAACATATGCATTTTGTTCGCAACAAGTCTTTATCTTGAATTTGCATCTGTTCTGAAGCAGGTGTAAAAGATGCGCCTCCTAATACGTCTATCTCTGTCTGCAACATCGTCATTTTCATGAACGTCTTTAAAATGCCCCTTACCACCCATGTTCTGCCTCTCCAGGTATAGACAGGCGTAAGTGACAGCATTGTGCCAGCCTGCACAAGATGCCCTATACAAACCAACCCACTCCGCATAAGGTCTGTCATTGGCATTTACATTTTCTGCCCTGACTTTTCTAAGGGAAGATTGTAATAGTGGACAAGTTGGTTATGGCAACCAATCAGATTCTATTTTATAGAGTGTACTTGATGTATGGTAGCAGGAAGCTGATTGATTACTCTGGATAACTTGTGCACTTCTCCACTCTTTACATTGATGGATACATTTCCATCCCAAGTCCCTATAGTGGTTAAGTGGTATTGGGACTATTTCCTGACCGTACAGTGCGATGGAAAAGTATTGGCACCAGGGGTTACTCTGGAGGTGGGGCTGTAGCTTAGTTCAAAATTCAAATATGCTAGCCACACCAACTGCCAGTGGGTCAGATTAGGATCACAGTTGGTGGCAGTTGGTGTGGCTCCCCTTTTTGCAATTTGAACTGATTTGCAACCCCACCTCTGGACCCGCCGCTGATTGGCACGATGGTTGGGATATGTATCTTCTGTAGGGGCAAAAGCAAAGCATTCACTTTTCGGCTGCAGTGAGTCTCTTTAAGTACATTCTTTCCATATCGTGCGCCGTCTCTACTTCACGAAGTAATGGATTTGCTAATTATTTTTGATAGCCGAATAATGGCCTCTCAGCAGCAAAAGGGAGTCTTAAATCAATAGGTCAGTGTATATTTTCTCTGACTCCAACATTTGTGTCCTCTGACGCTTTCTCCCGTGTTTCGCTTCCCACTGATCCAGCGCTGAAAGAATTCCGCTCCCTGAGTTTCAGCTTTCTTATTTTTACCATCTCCCTTGGGAGGCATACTGTAGTTGTCTTATCTTCTTGTACTTTTGCTTGCTTGCTGAATGTGGATATCTGTTGCTTTCCGTAAAACATCTTCTGGCCCTTTACCAAATAAACATTTAGACATTGGTATGTACTTTCAAGGTCAACTAGTATACAGACACATCTCCCCCTCCTTTTTTTTTTGTTTTTTACCCACTGGCTGGGACACCTTCTACTTTCTTAACTTCTTCAGTCCCCTTGTGACTTTCACTAAAGGTCATGAGAGTTGCCATGATAGAGACATTCAGCTGATGCCATGCATTTTTAACGATGCACAGAACACATGCCACACTTGTTGGGAATAGAAGGTACATTTTTTGCCACTGCAGCCATAAGCCTTATTGCTGTTATAGTTTGTATGGGGCATTGTGCTCATGTATTTTTAAAAGTGATTCTGGCTGTTGAGACTGGGCCATCAAGAGTCAGCTCAGCTCTGGTGAGGAGGGGGCTTCTGTCTTATCCCCCCACTTCCTACTAGGTTGCAAATTTAGCAGCAACCGGTGATGTGCATCCAGCCTAGGGAGTTCTATGAGGATGCTCAGTCGCCTCCTCCCATTGTCCTTTGCACATAATATGGCACGAATGTAGCTGTTGATAAATAGGCCTAGGTCCATTTGCCTCAAGCTGTCAAAACTTTTACCCACTTTACAGTCAACACCTATCCCCTGTCTGCCATTACATTAATTTCGTCAGCCTTGGTTGAACGGTAGAGTGAATCCATGGAAACAATCCAGAGTTACTTGTACTGTAGCTTTAAACCTCTGATATATATGCACCATATGCTGTTATAACATTACTAGGTGCTTCATCGCGCCCTACGGGCGCTCTTCACACCGTCGCAAGGGGCTACGCCCCCTTAACCCTTGCATGCCTTTCTGGGGTTTAATACTTGTATTATATGGAGTATTACCTGCATTCCTTTGTTAGTGGTTAAATATTGCACAATGAAAGGGCGTGCGATGGTGAAGGAGGCGCAGCCCCTTGCGACGGCGTGAACAGCACCTGCAGGGCACGATGTACAGAATGTAGCGGGTGCGGGGGGGACTGCGGATGGTGTCTGTAGATGCTGCGGGTGGAGGGGAGGCAGAAGTGGGGGTGGGGCCCGGATGGGGAAGGTTCGGGAGGTGCTGCGCGTGGGGGAGGGGCAGAGGAGTGGGGGATGCAGATGGGGGAGGGGTCCGGAGGCACTGCAGGTGGGGGAGGGGCAGGGGTGCCATGGGTGGGAGAGGGGCAGGTGTGGGGATGTTGTGGATGGGTGAAGGGTTCCGGAGGTGCTGTGGGATGGGTGTGCTGGGGGTTGGGTAGGGGACCGCAGGCACCATGGGTTGGGTAGGGGCAGGTACGGGTGTTGCGGCGGATGGGAAAGGAGGTCCGGAGGTGCTGCAGGTGGTGGAGGGGCAGGTGCGGGGGTGCCATTGGTGGGGGAGGGGTGGGTGAGGGGGGGACCGCTGATGGAGGAGGGTGTCTGCAGATGCTGCGGGTGGAGGGGGGCAGGTGTGGGGGGAGACATATAAGGGGGGTGAATGGTGGAAGGGGCCTGGAGGTGCTGTGGGTGGTGAAGGGGTGGAGGAGTGGGAGCCACGGGTGGTGTAGGGGGTCTAGAGGCACAGCATGTGGGGGAGGGGTGGAGTGCCGCATGTGGTGGAGGGGAAGGTGCGGAGGTGTAGTGCATTGGGGAGAGGTCTGGAGGCGCTGCGGGTACTGTACATGCCATAAAAGGTAGTTGGAGGGTATGCAGTAACAGGGTCAGTACAGGGGTGACGGGGCCAGGACAGGGGTGACGGGGCCAGGACAGGGGTGACGGGGCCAGGACAGGGGTGACGGGGCCAGGACAGAAATGATAGGGACAGGATAGGGGTGACAGGGCCAGGGTAGGGGCGGCAGGACCAGGACAGGGGTGACGGGGCCAGTATAGGGTTGACAGGGCAAGCACAGGGGTGACAGGGCCAGGATAGAGGTAACAGGGCCAGGATAAGGGTGACAGGGCCAGGATAAGGGTGAAAGGGCCAGGATAAGGGTGAAAGGGCCAGAATAAGGGTGGCAGGGCAAGGCCAGGGGTGACAGGGACATGACAGAACACAGGGTACGGGAGAGATTGGTATTAGGGACAAAACAGTGGTGACAGACAGATGTGTCTTACCGGAGTCACTGCTGCTGGCTGCTGCTGTTCCATTCCAACCTGTTAGGATCTGCTGCTGCTGGAGACTTGGCTTGGCTGACTCTCTCAGGCTGGAGTCCTGCTTTCTCTGCCAGTCCGCATCCCTCCCCCCCTCCTCAGTCACACACCGCAGACCTCGCGCAGCTGCCGGGCACTGTGGTAAGGTGAGACTGGAAATGACTGGTTAGCCCCCAGGAGATGCTGCGGCTGGAGGGAGGAGGGGGTCATAGCATGCACGTGGCGCAGACCTCATGACTTCCGGGCACTGTGGTAAGGGGAGACTGGGAGTGACTGGTTAGCTCCCAGGAGACGCTGCGGCTGGAGGGAGGAGTGGGTCAGAGCCTGCAAGCAGCTCGGATTTCTGCAGCGCTACCCGCCAGCTAAAGTGTGTGAATGAGCTGGGCGCACTCCACTGCGGGTGGCAGCGCTGCAGCTAGCGGTGGGGTTGCCGGGGCTGGAGATAACAGAGGCAGTATAAAACCTGCACAGCGGCAGGTGCCCCACTAAACTGCAGCTAAGAAGCGTGGAGTGTGTCAGAAAGTGACGCTCCTCCGCACCAGAGAGACCCTGCTGAGTATGCCGATGTGGGGGGTCAAGCACACAGTGAGCCGGTGCCCGTCTGTCTGTATGACATACCCCTCACACACCCCCATACCTCCCAAATGTCCCGATTTTTGCGGGACAGTCCCGTTTTTTGGGGTCTGTCCCGCTGTCCCACCCGCGGGTCGCAGTGTCCGGCGGTGGGGGGGGGGCAGTTGGAAAGCTCCTGTACTCGCTGTTCTGCTTAGCAGAGCAGCGGTGAATAGTGGAGACAGAGGGAGAGGGGGCATCAGGGGGTACGGATTACGGGGGGGGTTCCAGCAGCAGAGCCGGATTAAGGGGGGAGGGGGGGGGGGGGCAGGGGATACGTGCCGTTGGCCCCACAGTTTTAGGGGGCCCCCCGGCTGGAGTAGCTCTGTCCCAGCTCAGAAGCTCCCCCGTCCTGCCAGCAACAGCGGCAGCATTGTGCTACAGTCAGCACACGCTGCTGCATATTGGCAGGTCTGTGGTGTTGCAGGAGGCAGCAGTCTCCCTGCTTTCTTCTCCCTGTGCGGGTGTGTAGGGGGAGCGACCACGTCCTCTGGATTTAGCCCTAGCTGAGGGGCCAAAATCCCATTAAAAAAAATAAAAATAAAAATCGAAATTTGCATAAGGGGGCGTGGCCGCGCGGGCGCGATTAGGCCACGCCCCCAACCCACAGCAGGCACAGCAATGAGATAGGGCTCCCCTGTCTCAAGTGCCCTGTGCCCCCCGGACTCATAATCAGCCCCTGGGGGCATGCCAGCAGCTCACAGAGCGCTGGGCAAGCCCCCTCACTGACGAAAACGGGGGCCCTCCCGTGAAGCCACGCCCCCTTTTCGCCGAGTGTGTTTCCCTCCTTCTGCCTGGAGAAAGCTCCTGCAGAAAGCTGGGAGGTATGCACCCCTGCCTGTGACATGCCCAATGCCCATGCTATCTGCTTCTGCTCCTAGTCTCCTGTAGATTTGGCCAGATCTCTGTGACTCATTTGAATAACTCCGCCCACTGTTGTGACTCCGCCCAGCGTTAGCAAATGAATCACAAGGTCACAGAATAGGGCTATTATATAGGAGATATTCCACTGTGTGACTGAGATGTTTATTCACATTTATCTCTAAGCCGCCTATAACTCTACTTTGTTGTCAGTGGCATTTTTTCAGCTCATTTATACTGGAAAATTAGGGATGGAGCAGAGTAACTGTACACACTAACAGGTGCCTTAAGACTTTGAACAGCCCAGGTGCTTAACCAGTAGGGTGGTTTATTGAATGGGTATAGCCATTTTCCTCAGATCCGTGCAAGTTTGATGGAATGGAACTTGAGCAGAGCGGGGTGTCATACAGTCACCAGCCAATGAGTGTATCCAGGAAGCGGGTAGCAGTGCAGGAGATACTTCAGTATTGCACAGGTCTCTCTGGAGCTACAAGAAGTGTTGCACAGCTGTAAACCACTGCGTTGCTCATACAGAATGACGTGAAGGCTCTGTGTATGTGCAATGCTAGGTTCGGTGGCCATTTGGGTGATGGAATGACTCTTCCCCCTAGGAACCAACATGGAGTCTGTGCAGTAGCGCACTCCACTTTCAACCGTTAATGCTATGATTTAGTAAGTCTGATACTGTTCGTTGCTTTTATGCCAGTGTCTCTTGTATAATATAGATATATTCATTTTGAGCCATTCAGTGGTTGCATATGTTATAGACTATCTTGGGTACACCCTTGTCCAATTTTCAACCATCCAACCTCCAGTTGGTCAGACATTGCTACCGTGTCACAATGTCTGGTTTTATCCAGTCCTGGTTGTATGGTCTTGTCAAAAGATTTTTGAACCTGCTGAAATATCGTGAGGAAAGATTGACAATGACAAGATCGATTTAGTGTGTACACTCCTGCGACAGGTTTGTCCAATTCTTCTCCCTATTCCATCCTGTGAGTGTCAGCTGGGCTGCCAAACATTGGAAGAGTGTGACCGGTGACACAATCCTTTCAGCAGAGGCAAACTGGAGAGCTGCAGCAAAATTGAACAGATGTGGATGCATAAAGTGTGTGTTGTATCTGCAACCTAGGTCTGCAGTCGGACTGCGTCAGCATTTTAGTCTAGGAGTTGGATCCCTGGAGGAATGAACATGTGTGTATCAATTTTAAGGTTTGTAGTAAATGCTGCAACAGATTATACGCAATTTTCTATAAAGACACAGGTGATCAAACTGGTGATCAGACAGTTACTATATGCGCTCTGGAGGGAAGCACCCATTCCCCCACAGTCTACAAAAACATGCAATCTTCAGCAGAGGAAATTATTCCCAGGAGATTGCTGGAACCTTTGTGTTTTGGATTCGGAGTGCCCAAGGCAAAGCTTTAGGCATCCATTACTCTTTACGGTAGACATGGTGTCAGGAGACAGTCACAAATATATTCTACATGTTATAAATGTTTTTTTGTTTTGTTTTTAAGCCTTTCTTCAATAGTCGAAGACAAATCTATTCTGTGATCAAATCTGGAATTAATAGAGAAATTATTTGTAGATAAATTAAGTTCTCACAAGCTGCGCTCCCAATTTGGTCTATATTACTGTTCTTAAACGTTCTAGTGGTGTAAAATCCTGCTTGCCCTCCTATGTTTTTTCATCATGGTTTACTGATGCTGTCACTTCCAGCCCAAACTTTTACTTTTTTTTTCTTTTTGGATTTGGCCGATTTGTTAAATAGATGACAAAGGAAAGGTTTGTTATTCTTCTACTTAAGGAATAGCCAAAGGCGAACATGGACTATACACATGTGAAAGGAAACACTTATACACACTTCAGGTGTATCTGTTTTCTAACAGGAGTCAGTTAATTGTACTGATGTTTCTCGCACACTTCCTGAAAACTAAGTTTGGCTGATGGTGTAACTGTATTTGGTCGAATATCCCTGTCCATCC
Organism: Pseudophryne corroboree; assembly: GCF_028390025.1. NCBI lineage: Eukaryota > Metazoa > Chordata > Amphibia > Anura > Myobatrachidae > Pseudophryne > Pseudophryne corroboree. The sequence continues at coordinate 30,339,571 of NC_086455.1, forward strand.
ATGTCTCGTACTTCTATTTGACCAAACACTCCCATGTTTGGTCTTTGATAATTTACCGAGATTGAAAATACGGTATCCGGTCAGGATCCTGGCAGTTGGAATGCCGATGCCGGATTCCCAACAATGTTCACAAACCCACTGCTGGGATCCTGACATCCTGAATGATTGTATGCTGGGCCACCGGAGAGGTAAGCCACTGGGTCAGGGGGTCGGGGGTTAGGGGATGGTTTGTGTTAGGCTGCGGGAAGTGGGGGTTATGGTTAGGCACCCTGGGGAGGGCCAGGGATATGCTGCGCTAAGGGGGTCTAGGGTTAGGCACTCCCGGGGAGGGTTAGGCTGCAGGGGGGAGGGAGTTATGTTTAGGCAGTGGCTATGGAGGGTTAGGGTTAGTGTGGTTTTGGGGAAAGGTAAGTATAGGGGCATAGCTAATTTACCAGTGATGTGCGGTGAAGTCTTTGTCTGGCAGGGGGCCGGAGGAGGAGGAGGAACGTGAGGGGAGAGTGATGGCCACCGCCGCCACATACATTCCTGGTCTGGGCCTCCTGGGGCGGCCGCTGCTGTAGTGACAGGAACTGCTGGGTCCCGCCGCCGCTTCTCCTCGCCACGTATGTGTGATTGGGCCAGCGGATCCAGCACTGGATCTGCTGTCCAATCACATGTGCCTCGCTGGCAGCGGCGTGCTTTCGCTGCCAGCGAGGCACTTGTATAAGTGCCGCATTCCCCCTTTTTTTTTTCTCTCCTAGTGGGCTTTTACAGCCCAGCGTTTGTCCCCGTTCCCACCGTCTACGGGAGGCACTAGCTATCAGTGCCTCCCAGACTAATTTAAATGTTCTGAAATGATTAGAATGATATAAAGAGGATACATATGACACATAATGTCTTATGTTTCTTCTTTGTATTATTTTAATGATTAATGACAGGGGAGGCACTGCCTCCCCTGACTGCACGTCCCTGTAATTTACTCCTGTGTTTCCGCTAGAGAAGGAAGCAGAAAAGAGGACATGTATTTTGCAGTAGAGGTTGCCATACAACTGTATAAATGCCTGTGATTACATAAAGGCAGGGCCGATGCAAGGTTTCTTAGCACCCTAGGCAAAACTTCAGCCTACTGCCCATCCCCCCTGCCCCCCCATACTAATTTTTCAGCCAGGCACTGCCGAGGCTGTGTAGTGCTGTCATCCTGGCATGCAGTGTGTGTGTGTCTGGTACCTGCAGTCACTACTGGTGTCCTGCATGGGAGACAATGGCATGCATACAGTCCAGAGCCCCCTGTTAATATTAATCAGTTTAGAGTCGGCAGTGCCCCCACCTGGCCAGGTTCTAGCCACAGGGGAGGATGCACTCGGTGTCACCAGTACAGTCACAATCACACTAATCTGAGTCCATATGGTTCTGCTCAGGGACTCTCTGCTGTCAGTGGGTCTCCTGTTGGTTGCCCATGCTTCCACAAAGAGTTGCAGGGATGGATGAGCTGGTGAAGCTGTGACACAGGATCTGGGCACATGAAGGGGGAGAGGGACATAAGACCTTGGGGCATTAGTGGGGTGAGAGGGAGGAGGGACACAGGACCTGGGGACATGAGGGGGAATGACACAGGACCTGGGCACATGAAGGAGGAGGGGGTGTCACGGTACATGGGGACATGAGGGTGGTGGGGAGTGGGAGGAGGAGGGACACAGGACCTGGGGAGGATGACAAAGGACCTGGGCATATGAGGGGAGAGAGGGTGACACGGGAAATGGGGGTGTGGGCACAACACCTGGGGGCATGAGGGGGAGGAGGGACACAGGACCTGGGGACATGAGGGGGGTAACACAGGACTAAGAGGATTGACACAGGACCATGGCACATGAGGGGTAAGATGGGGAAATGAGGGGGAGTTGGGACACAGGACCTGGGGAAATGAGGAGGGTGTGTGACACAGGACCTGGGTTTTGACACAGGACCTGGGCACATGAGGGAAAAAGGGGGCAAAATGAGATATGAGGGGGAGAGGGGAGGAGGTACACAGGACCTGGGGACATGAGGAGGGTAATACAGGACCTGGTGGGTTGACACAGGACCTTGGCACATGTGTGGAAAGGTGGTGACATGGGGACATGAGGGGGGACACAGGACCCTGGCACATGAGGGGGGAAGGGGGTGACACTAGACATAAGGGGGAGAGGGGAGAAGGGACACAGAAGCTGGGGACATGAGGAGGTGACACATGACCTGGGCACATGAGGGGAAAAGGGGTGTCATGGGACATGAGCGGGAGGAGGGACACATGACCTGGGCACATGAGAGGGGAGGGAGTGTCACGGGACATGAGGGTGAGGAGGGACACATGAACTGGGGACTTGAGGGGGGTGAGGAGGGACACATGAACTGATCACATGAGGGGGGAAGGGGGTGTCATGGGACATGAGGGAGTGGAGAGGGGGGACACAGGACCTGGGCACATGACGGGAAAGGGGGTAATACTAGACATAAGGGGGAGAGGGGAGAAGGGACACAGGAGCTGGGGACATGAGGCGGTGACCCAAGACTTGGGCACATGAGGGGGGAGGGGGGACACATGACCTGGGCACATGAGGGGGGAGGGAGTGTCACAGAACATGGGGACATGACACGGTGGAGAGGGGGAGGATGGACACAACCTGGGGACATAAGACCACAGAGGTACTGCTGTAGCTGAAAGTGCTTGGTGCTGTAAATTTAGGCTTGGTGCCCATAGGCATGCATCTCCTTTGCCTCTGGGCGTTACTCCCCTGCTTCTATGGCATAACTGGACATTATCAGACATACTCCATATCCAGCCTCTGTGTATTCTAGATGAACATGACTAGGTTGACTCACATTTGCTGTATATATATATATATATAGATAGTCCAGAGTCCTGCTTGTATGTATTCCCTACTTTTTTCTAAAGAACTCCATAAAGTTTACTAGCATCACTGAGCATTGAGTGAGCCCAAACATTGGTACATCTGGGCATTCACTTCAGCAATCCAGATAGCCTACAAGTAGTCCTAAAACCACTACCAACTTCTCTGGAGGGTTCGTAAGGATGGACCAGTACTTAATAGCAACTGCAGAGGACCCGGTCTGTACTGCGATGGCTAATGCTCCATATCAAGGTTATTCACATAACAGTGGCCCCTGTGAATTGAGAGAGCACCCAATGATGTTGTTAGAGCCAAACACAAGTGCGCAGAGCCTTCTGGTATTAACATTACCAGCACTGTGCGATTGGTAGCTTCTGCTCCATTGGCTTAATGCCAACCAACTTCCAGGCAACAGAATACAAGTATGTGAGAAGTCAGAGCTGGTTCCCTTCCCTTTCTAATGAGAAGACAGGGGTGTCATGGGACATGAGGGGGTGGACAGGGGGGACACAGGAGCTGGGCACATGAGGGGGGAAGGGGGTGACACTAGACATAAGGGGGAGAGGGGAGAAGGGACACAGGAGCTGGGGACATGAGGGGGGAAGGGGGTGACACTAGACATAAGGGGGAGAGGGAAGAAGGGACACAGGAGCTGGGGGGGAAGGGGGGGGCACTAGACTTAGGGCTGTAACACACTAGCTGGTTTTCCCTGGATGGCAAAAAGCCGGACAAACTTTGTCCGGCTTTTTGCCATCCGGGAGAAACCGTCAGAGTCTGTCACACAGGACGGCTTTGAGCCAGCGGATAGTTCCGGCTGCAACCCAGCAGCCGGGCCGGGGCCGTGCAGTGTGAAGGGACCCTACTCCTCACACTGATAACTACAATGCCGGCACGGGAAAAAGCCGTCCAGATTTTTCCCGGCCGGCAAAAGCCGGGTAGTGTGTTTTAGCCCATAAGGGGGAGAGGGAAGAAGGGACACACAAGCTGGGGACATAAGGGGGGAAGGGGGGCACTAGACATAAGGGAGAGAGGGGAGAAGGGACACAGGAGCTGGGGACATGAGGGGGTGACCCATGACCTGGGCACACGAGGGGGGAGGAGACACCTGACCTGGGCACATGAGGGGGGAGTAAGTGTCACGGAGGGGGATGGAGAGGATGAACACAACCTGGGGACATGAGGGGGTGACACAGGACCTGGGGAGAATCGGGGAGAAGGGAGCCTCAGCCTACAGGATACCATGCTGCGCCGGCGGAGCAGCGCTGTACGAGCCGGGCGGGGGCGGGGGAGAGGGAGAAGAGAGGAGAGAAGGTATCCTCTCTCACCTCTGAGTAGTTTCATATCCTCCGCCAGGCAGACTTGCGCCTCTCCAGGAGCTGACGTCGATGGCCGGGTATAGCTTCCGTTCTGTGTATGCGCAGAGCAATGTAACTAATAGACGCTCTGTCCTACTCTCTCGTTGGTGCCTGTGAGGCTGTCGGCACTGCGCCCTCTCTCCTTGGTGCTGATCTGTAGGCTGGTCACACACAATGCTCTGCTCGTATGCCGCCAATAGAAAGCTGCTATTTCAAAGATTTTTTTTTCTTCCAGGCAGCCTTAGCAGGCCGCCCTCAGGTCCCGCCGCCCATAGGCAGCTGCCTAGTGAAAGCGCCGGCCCTGCATAAAGGTATGCGCCACTGTAAACTGCACAATTCCCTACAGCTCTGTGTGACTTCACTGTAAAACTACATTTATTTTTAATGATAGAAATACTTGAAAGGGAATACATCATCAAAATACCCGTATTTAGTAATCCTATTTACTTGTAAAACACAGCCTTTAGTAATTTCATGTTTTTGTTGGTATGTGGGATACATTTATTTGATTTCTTTAATATTGGGTAAAACAGGACATACCTACAGCAGGACAGGGAGATTTAAGGAAGCGCAAATAAATGCAACAGTGAAAAGCTAACTGCAAGGTTAATTAAGGTCACCCACAAAAGTGACCTCTGTTAACCTCGTGGTTAGCCGCAGACCGCAAATTTCCCACCATAGACTATAATGGAGGACCGCGATCTTCCATTATAGCCGGAGCGCTCCACCTGATTGACAGGCCTGGAGTGCACAGCCTATCAGGAGAGCACTATGACGTGGCGCTCCCTGATTGCCTGCCAGGTCCTCTAGTGATAGCAGTCACGGGAGGGGGGGGTCCCGGCATTCGGGGAAAGGGTATCCATGTCTAGTCAGATTGCTTAGATTTTAAACACAGATCTCTGCGTGTGTACATCCTTAAGTCCACTTTAGTCCACAAGGAAATCAGATTGTCTAAATTGGATGGAAGATAACTCATCCTTTATCCTGTACCAGAAAGCTGCATACAATGCTTCATCATACCAAATTATTTTGGTTGCCAATGTTTCAAATTAGACTAGGTATTTCCCTACTGAATGGGAGCCTTGTTGCAAATGTAATAAGTCATCTGAGGCAAAAGTAGACCTTCCAGATTCATAAAAAAATCTGCTGAAATGCTGAAGCGAACTCTGCATAGGAGGTCAACAATAGATACAATCTCTCCCAGAGAGGTGATACCAGCCAAAGGGTCTATTTACTAAGCCTTGAATGGAGATAAAGTTGCTGGAGATAAATACCAGCCAATCATCTCCTAACTGACTTGTCACAGGCTGTGTTTGAAAAATGACAGTTAGGAGCTGATCGGCTGGTACTTTATCACCAGCCAAGGCTTATTAAATAGACCCCTAAAGGCAGGAGAGAGGAGAGAAATAATGTAAGCAACTCTGGTCACGTCTGAAGAAAGGTTGCTGGGCTGTAATTCAAAGTGGATCTCATATTGCTTTAGAAACCACCTGCACAATTTTGGGTTTCCATTGAATTTAGCTGGGGTAGGTAAGTGAAGATGAGGTGCTGCAGCTGGAGCTGTTGTGGGCAAATTTAGAACAATCCCAGTGGAAGTTTCCACTAATTGAACTTTGATATTATCCAATTGTGAAGATACAGTATCTGACAGAAACTGCACCACTTGTCTCTGTGTGGACACCTTACTGTCAAGTCGGATCACTAGCTCTTGCACAGAAACTGCGACCAGAGAGTTATTTCCTGCTTGATCCATCAGGCCAGTGCAAACTGTCATGTCTAAAGGTTTGGTTAGCTTGGGAGCGGTGTGAGTGGTTGGAACAAAAGTGGAGGTAGAATGTTGGAAACTGGGAGGTCTGGGAGTATTGTGACACTAAGTTGTAGTGATGGACACTAGAGTCCTGGATAGACTCACTAGGAAATGAGAAGGTGATACCAGTCGCTTAGTATTAGCCTTTGCAGGAATTGGTCAGAAGGTATGACCTGATTGGACTAAAGGTGTTAGAAACTTTATTAGTCTGCAACAGGATGAGGTGTAGTGGTGACCAATATGGTGAGTAGACTAGCATCAGTGGAATAGCTGGATTGCAGTACATGATGATTTTGCTGACTGGAGCCGGATAAGTGACCGGACTAGAACAGATAAGACAGTTTGATCAGTAGGAGCTGAGAGCACAGAACCAGAATGGCATCTTGGAAAGCAACGTTGCTCTGGCAACTTTGCCAGTGCACAGAAAGTCTTATAGGGACTGCTGGTCTCTCATTGGATGCTGTGGTAAGCTTCCTGGGAGCAGCACTCCGATTGGCTGGCTGAGAGAAGTCAGGTAACCAAATCCAACTTGGTTGCACCCATTCTCTGACTCTGTAGGGAACTCCGGCATGTAGATGGACTAGCAGCATACTAGAAGCGACAGAGCCTGCTATCCTCTGGGACAGCAGAGTGAGGCAGTGAAGAAGTAAATATACAGGTCTGTAAGAATGGAGTATGTCAGTATCTTTACACCAGATCTTCAGCTCTGGCAAAACATATACCTCCTGTAATGTGCATCAGGGGACATCAAGGTCTCAATGGGTCACATCTCCAGGACTTACGCCCTAACTGTACTCTTGCTTGGGTGCTGAAAGAGCATTAAACATAACCTTTTCCATTCATTGCCATTTGGTAATAAATGCAGCATTACAAGGAATTGATCTAATTAACTTATGTACCGTTGAACTAAAATTAGTTCTCAAGCTGTTTCAATATACAGTACTTAAAGCCGAACAACACAGTTATGTCTCATGTCCTGTATGCCTTCTGTTATCTGCAGCCTGACATTTCAAGGTCAAGCTATGTGCATAGAGCATTTTGTAATACTTCACTCTAAAATGCCATTTCTATAAGTGTAGACCAGGTGCAAGGATTCCTTTTCATGCCTTAACTTCCTACTCCGTTGCCGTCTTATTTAATAACGAGCATTGCGATGGCGGTGAAAGAGAGAGTTGTAGGACTGCATTTTTCTCTTGAGTGTAGATCTAAATTGGTAGGAGATGGATTACAGAAATTATATTTGCAGGAAGTCCGATCCTTCCTGTAACAAGGCTGAATTCTTTTGTAGGTCACAAGAGTTTACTTGAGATCTCCTAGCAGACATTGTGGACAACTTACAACAGACAACATTGCATCACCAACATAAATGATTAATATAAATATCATCATCTTATATTTACAGAGCACCAACCGCCTGGACATGCTACGTAAACAGGATTAAGGCCGTGTACACACTAGAATGATATTGGCACAATTTTGTCATTTTGGAACGACAAATCATGCATATTGTCTAGCGTGTATGCCCGATTGCGCGCTCCCGCAGGTCACATATGACCCTTTATGGTCAGAGAACCGCCCCCTGGGCTGTCACCACTGGCCTTTTTCGTCAGAATTAAAATACCAGGCAACTTTTTTTTTTTTTATGCAGAAAAAAAGAAACTTAAAAAAAAAAATATAACACCATGAGGGCCTGCCTCTCTCAGTCCCTGTGGACAGTGGAGGCATAGCCTATCCTGTCATAATCCAATATACTCCATAGTTGTGAGTAGACATGAGCGGGTTCGGTTCTCTGAGATCCGAACCCCCCGAACTTCACCTATTTTACACGGTTCCGAGGCAGCCTCGGATCTTCCCGCCTTGCTCGGTTAACCCGAACGCGACCGAACGTCATCATCCAGCTGTCGGATTCTCGCGAGATTCGTATTCTATATAAAGAGCCACGCGACGCCGCCATTTTCACTCGTGCATTGGAGATTGAACGGAGAGGACGTGGCTGCGTTCTCTCCCTGAAAAGCTCCGTAATCTGTGCTCAGTGTGCTGCATTATGGGGACTGGGGACCACCAGTATATAATTATAGTAGTACAGTACAGTAGGCCATTGCTGTATCTTGCAGCTCTGTGTCAAGTATACTATCAATATCTGTTCTGCATTATTGTGAGCAGTATATAGTAGGACAGTGCAGCATTTTGGTGACCAGCAGTATACATATAGTACAGTACAGTAGGCCTAAGCTGTATCTTGCATCTATGTGTCAAGTATACTATCTCTGACATGCCTGGGCAAATTACAAAAAAATCCCCTCTTCGGTGTGGAATTATTTTAACAGAAATGCGGACAACAGGTGTCAACCCATGTGTCGCCTTTGTCAAGCTGTAATAAGTAGGGGTAAGGACGTTCACCACCTAGGAACATCCTCCCTTATACGTCACCTGGAGCGCATTCATCAGAAGTCATTGACAAGTTCAAAAACTTTGGGTGACAGCGGAAGCAGTCCACTGACAACTAAATCCCATCCTCTTGTACCCAAGCTCCTGCAAACCACACCACCAACTCCCTCAGTGTCAATTTCCTCCTTAGACAGGAACGCCAATAGTCCTGCAGGCCATGTCACTGGCAAGTCTGACGAGTCCTCTCCTAACTGGGATTCCTCCGATGGATCTTTGAGTGTAACGCCTACTGCTGCTGGCGCTGCTGTTGTTGCTTCTGGGAGTCGATTGTCATCCCAGAGGGGAAGTCGGAAGACCACTTGTACTACTTCCAGTAAGCAATTGACTGTCCAACAGTCTTTTGCGAGGAAGATGAAATATCACAGCAGTCATCCTGCTGCAAAGCGGATAACTCAGGCCTTGGCAGCTGTGTTGGTGTTAAACGTGTGTCTGGTATCCACCGTTAATTCACAGGGAATTAGAGAATTGCTTGAGGTAGTGTGTCCCCGGTACCAAATATCATCAAGGTTCCACTTCTCTAGGCAGGCGATACCGAGAATGTACACAGACGTCAGAAAAAGTCACCAGTGTCCTAAAAAAATGCAGTTGTACCCAATGTCCACTTAACCACGGACATGTGGACAAGTGGAGCAGGGCAGACTCAGGACTATATGACTGTGACAGCCCACTGGGTAGATGTATTGCCTCCCGCATAAAGAACAGCAGCGGCGGCACCAGTAGCAGCATCTCGCAAACGCCAACTCGTTCCTAGGCAGGCTACGCTTTGTATCACCGCTTTCCATAAGAGGCACACAGCTGACAACCTCTTACGGAAACTGAGGAACATCATCGCAGAATGACTTACCCCAATTGGACTCTCCTGGGGATTTGTGACATTGGACAACACCACCAATATTGTGCGTGCATTACATGTGGGCAAATTCCAGCACGTCCCATGTTTTGCACATACATTGAATTTGGTGGTGCAGAATTATTTAAAAAACGACAGGGGCGTGCAAGAGATGCTGTCGGTGGCCCAAAGAATTGCGGGCCACTTTCGGAATTCAGCCACCATGTGCTGAAGACTGGAGCACCAGCAAACACTCCTGAACCTGCCCCGCCATCATCTGAAGCAAGAGGTGGTAACGAGGTGGAATTCAACCCTCTATATGCTTCAGAGGATGGAGGAGCAGCAAAAGGCCATTCAAGCCTATACATCTGCCTACGATATAGGCAAAGGAGGGGGAATGCACCTGACTCAAGCACAGTGGAGAATGATTTCAACGTTGTGCAAGGTTCTGCAACCCTTTGAACTTGCCACACGTGAAGTCAGTTCAGACACTGCCAGCCTGAGTCAGGTTATTTCCCTCATCGGGCTTTTGCAGAAGCAGCTGGAGAGATTGAAGGAGGAACTAAAATAGAGCGATTCCGCTAGGCATGTGGGACTTGTGGATGGAGCCCTTAATTCGCTTAACCAGGATTCACGGGTGGTCAATCTGTTGAAATCAGAGCACTACATTTTGGCCACCGTGCTTGATCCTAGGTTTAAAGCCTACATTGTATCTCGCTTTCCGGCAGACAGAAGTCTGCACATGTTCAAAGACCTGCTGGTGAGACACTTGTGAAGTCAAGCGGAACGTGACCCGTCAACAGCTCCTCCTTCACATTCTCCCGCAACTGGGGCTGCGAGGAAAAGGCTAAGAATTCCAAGTCCACCCGCTGGCGGTGATGCAGGGCAGTCTAGAGCGAGTGCTGATATCTGGTCCGGACTGAAGGACCTGCCAACGATTACTGACATGTCGTCTACGGTCACTGCATATGATTGTCACCATTGAAAGAATGGTGGGGGATTATATGAGTGACTGCATCCAAGTAGGCACGTCAGACAGTCCGTACGTATACTGGCAGGAAAAAGAGGCAATTTGGAGGCCCTTGCACAAACTGGCTTTATTTTACCTAAGTTGCCCCCCCCCCCTCCCCTCCCCTCCCCTCCAGTGTTTACTCCGAAAGAGTGTTTAGTGCAGCCGGTCACCTTGTCAGCGATCGGCGTACGAGGTTACTTCCAGAAAATGTGGAGAAGATGATGTTCATCAAAATAAATTATAATCAATTCCTCCGTGGAGACATTCACCAGCAATTGCCTCCAGAAAGTACACAGGGACCTGAGATGGTGGATTCCAGTGGGGACGAATTAATAATCTGTGAGGAGGGGGATGTACACAGTGAAAGGGGTGAGGAATCGGAGGAGGTGGACATCTTGCCTCTGTAGAGCCAGTTTGTGCAAGGAGAGATTGCTTCTTTTTTGGTGGGGGCCCAAACCAACCAGTCATTTCAGCCACAGTCGTGTGGCAGACCCTGTCGCTGAAATGATGGGTTTGTTAAAGTGTGCATGTCCTGTTTATACAACATAAGGGTGGGTGGGAGGGCCCAAGGACAATTCCATCTTGCACCTCCTTTTTTTTATTTTTTTTTATTTATCTCTGCATCATGTGATGTTTGGAGCTAATTTTTTTAAGTGCCATCCTGTCTGACACTGCAGTGCCACTCCTAGATGGGCCAGGTGTTTGTGCCGCCCACTTGGGTCGCTTAGCTTAGTCATCCAGCGACCTCTGTGAAAATTTTAGGACTAAAAATAATATTGTGAGGTGTTCAGAATAGACTGGAAATGAGTGGAAATTATGGTTATTGAGGTTAATAATACTATGGGATCAAAATTACCCCCAAATTCTATGATTTAAGCTGTTTTTGAGTGTTTTTAAAAAAAAAAAAACCAAAAAAAAACACCCGAATCCAAAACGCACCCGAATCCGACAAAAAATTTTCAGGGAGGTTTTGCCAAAACGCGTCCTAATCCAAAACACGGCCGTAGAACCGAATCCAAAACACAAAACCCGAAAAATGTCCGGTGCACATCTCTAGTTGTGAGTATAATGATTCAAATAATACAAACAAGATATTTAAAACTTATAAATATCATATATATATTTGTTGTTCTAATCATTTTTATAATTCAAGCTCACCACCAAATCTCGTGTGAGTGTGTGTGTGAATGTGGCTCTGATACTAACCGGGCCCTACCAGCCATTGACCTCACTGCTCAAGTCCAATGTAGCGGCGGCAGGAAGAGAGATCTACCACCGCACTACATCATCACCTCATGTCAGTCCACTTTAGTGCCACGCTGCTGTAGCTTTTTCCCGCCTCACTCTCGAGCCACTACTGACTTCAGCACATTACATTTTAGTCAAAGTACACACACACATACACACTACTGTATAACAATGTATGTGTATATAAATTCATTCCTCTTAGTTTGTATTTTTATTCCTAATTAATAGTTAGATTTTTGCTAATTATAAATTTGTCTGTTGGAGGTTGAGAGTTGATTTTGAACACAATGGAGGTAAATCTATTAAGGTGGGAGTTTTAGAACTGGTGATGTTGCCCATATAAATCAATCAATCAATCAATCAATCAATCAATAAATCAATCAATCAGATTCTATCTATCTTTTAGAAGCAGCTAGATAAATGTTAAGTAGAATCTGATTGGTTGCTATGAGCAACATCACCAGTTCTATAACCACTCCCACCTTAGTAAATTTACCCCAATGTATTTTCCTAGCTGCTGTATAAAATACAACATTCTAATAGCCAAGTAATGATCTTCTAGCACAGTGGTTCCCAACCTCAGTACTCAAGTACCCCCAACAGTTCGTGTTTTCCAGGTCACCTAGCGGTTGAACAGGTGTATTCATTACTCACTGACACATTATAAAAGACCCACAGGTAGAGGAAATTATTTCATTTGCAATCCTGTGAGGAGACCTGGAAAACATGAACTGTTGGGAGTACTTGAGGACCGAGATTGGGAGCCACTGTTCTAGCCCGTGGAAACACTGCTTCCCTGTCACACAACAGTGAATTGTTATTTTAAATGCTACTTCAGATGGATGGTGAACCCTTAACTAAAATATATTAGTACGTTCCAGTAATACAGCTAATAGAAAATAGATTATTTTGTAAATCTCTCTCATCACATGCAGTTTTTCTAGACCCATTTCTCTCCTCATTTTACTGAAGTCAAGTTCCCCTGCTTGCAATGCACTGTGAATTAAGAAGAATTAATATGTGAGCGGCTTCAGCAGCTGCTGTCCGTCATCTGAACGTAGCGGTCTCCTGCAGCTCGCACTCTTATTGAGGCCTTACTTTTCCAGTTAATAGGTACAATTTTCTGCTTAGCGCTGAGCTTGTTGGGCAACTGTTTACAGATCTAGCAGTACGCAAGCTCCGATAAACACAAACCAGTCTGCTAAAATGAGTTTTTAATCCCTCTCTATTTACCTTAGCACACTTATTGAGAGAGGCACAGCGCTGCCTCCATGTTTTAAAGTACAAATGACTACAATTTGCAGTAAAGCAATGCATTGTGGGTGATCCATCAGTTATATTCCTTTTTTTTTTTTTTTGTCTACACTGAATTCTGGTTTTGTAATACAAATAACTGTAGCGCCAGTATTTTGGTGCATGTGTTATATCTGTCAGGCTACGTCATAGATCACACTTCATTTTGTTTATATATCTCGGACTCGTTCCATGAAGAATACTACCTTATATTTGGCAAAAACATGCACTCTCTAAATGTCGTTTGCAGAAGAAAACCCACTTACACCAAATTCTGTCAAAATAGATAAGGTCATGCTTCTAATCCTGTTGTATTCCTCCAACAGGTGAACATTTGTTCTTGACATACATGATGCAGTTGGAATAGGTAAATGTTTTGTGCACGTTCCAATGGGGGAAAAAACATATTAGCTGGTTGCAGTTGTTGTTTTATGCTTTACAACATGTTTTATGTTATTTAAACAATAAATAAAATCTGTTGGTCATTACAATAGGTTATAAATATTGGATGTACATGCTGAGGAAAAATTCCCCCCCCCTTCAAAGTGATAAATTGCTCCTTGTCTAATGTCCACAAAATGACTTTTTATGGAGGATGAGGGGGTTGGGAAGGTCTGAGCGTCATCTGTCATGTTGTATTGAACCACGTTATTTTTGGCTGTGGCAAAGCCCTCTTTGCTCTATGCACCTGTATGGAAAGGTGCCAAATACCTGTCACTTTTATGAGGCAGAGAAATTAACTACCCAGACCAAACGGCTAAAGTTTGTATTTTCATAAATGTGCATTATCCTGTGGCATATAATACTATACCAGAGGATAATGCATCGCAGAGTATAAAAGTGAGACTAGTGACGTTCTGTCATCAGTAGACGCTATAAAGAATAGACCGTACACAAGGTCATAGGTGCTGCAGTCGTTGATTGTTCCTCAGGCTCATCACTACCCCCCCCCCCCCCCCCCCACACACACACACACTTCATCTTACTCGCTACCCTTATAAAAACACACATTTTAGGAAGCAGAACAGCGCTTTTCAGAGTAGATAAAACACATAGAAATGATCCAAGGCACCGGATGTAATTATTTGTCCATGGCTGACAAGGTAATCAACACAATTCCCTACCCCCTAATCCAGGGGTGGGTAACCTTTTTCATGCCAAGGGCCATTTGGATTTTTTCGACATCATTCGCGGGCCATTTTTTAAGTGCCCCCCACCCCCATGCACACACTCTCCTAGGAAAGTAGGCGTGGCATTAAATCCCCTTCTCAAAGCAAGAGTATTTTCTACATTGAAACTTCTTGCCCACAGAAATACCCCTCGCTCACTGATTCCACTCACACTCCCTTCCCCTGCGTTGAACCACACTGACACTCCACTCACATTCCCTCTCCCTGCACTGTACCACACACTACCCCAACACACCCTCCCCTGCAACACACTGACACTCACACTCCCTCCCCTGCCCTGTAACACACACTGACACTCATACTCCCTCCCCTGCCCTGTAACACACTGACACTCACACTCCCTCCCCTGCCCTGTAACACACTGACACTCACACTCCCTCCCCTGCCCTGTAACACACTGACACTCACACTCCCTCCCCTGCCCTGTACCACACACTGACACTCCCTCCCCTGCCCTGTAACACACTGACACTCACACTCCCTCCCCTGCGCTGTACCACACACTGACACTCCCTCCCCTGCCCTGTAACACACACTGACACTCACACTCCCTCCCCTGCCCTGTAACACACTGACACTCACACTCCCTCCCCTGCCCTGTAACACACTGACACTCACACTCCCTCCCCTGCCCTGTAACACACTGACACTCCCTCCCCTGCCCTGTAACACACTGACACTCCCTCCCCTGCTCTGTACCACACGAACGCTAACCGTTACACTCCCTCCCCCTTGCACTGTATGTATTCTTACCGGCGGCTCCTGAGTATGCACCGGTCTTCCCTCAAGGTGGCCGCGCTGCTACCTGCAATGCTGGAGACGGGCGCGGAGCAAAGGCCCATGGGAAGGGCAGCTGCGGCATCAAGGGAGATGTAGTTCTCTCACAATGTACACTGAATACAGTGCACAGTGTGAGAAAACTACATCTCCCAGGAAGCCATGCACCGGGGACGGCTTTACACAGCTGCCTCATACCTCTCTGAGCCGTCTGCCGCGCACTACATCATGGGAGATGTAGTTTACTCACACTGTACATTGAATACAGTGCACAGTGTAGAGAAAACTACATCTTCCAGGTAGCCGTGCGCCGCAAACTGCTTTACACTCGGCGGCTGCCTCCGGGCCGGTCAAGATGCCTCTCCGGGCCGGAGGTTCCCCACCCCTGCCCTAATCCATGGGTGGAAGAGTACATTGCTGGGCCTGGTGATGCTGCCTTGGTCATCCAGGGCCCCCCTCTCCCCACAATAGAGCAGAGTGGAAGCCTTTTCTCAACACGCAAAGGTTCAGGCACATGACCGGCGAATGCTCACAAAGGTTTTCTTTTGAGAGCAGAGCAGTACCACAAGGGGGAATTGGGACCTCCTGAGAGAGGACAAGCTGCTTGGAACTGTTGGGCCTCGTCAACTCTGGGCACTTGTGTACCTCCTGATGCGGAAAACAGTACACAAAATGCTGCTACAAAGTCCTTCTCTTGTGTACATCCGGGATGTAGTTCTGTTACCCCCCTACATCCCGCACCCTCACATTGCCGATGGTCGGCGTGCCGACCAACAGGGAATATCCGTGACACCCATAGAGTGGCAATAGTACCCGTGGTGACCCCCCTCCCCCCCTCCCCCCCCCCCGTACAGGGCTGCGTATGCAGCGATCTGCGTTCATCTCTGAATTACCCCCTATGTGCATATGGAGGTGCGACTTAGGCTCCACTGGGTCTGACATCAGCACAGGGTGTGAATCAGGCTTATGTATTCTCCATAGCATTCTCGTATAATTACTGTCACATGACACATTTTACAGGTTAGGGCCAGCACAATATCCTCAGCCATTGGCTGAGCCCTTGTACACAGCGTCACTGGCTCCATTCACGCTGCCGTAGCCTGCGACGCTGTGTACAACGGCTCAGCCAATGGCTTCAGCACCTCTAGAAAACTGTGCTGACCCGGCCCTGTTTTCTGTAGTGCTGCTTGTCGCCATCGCTCATGTTGCAGTGTTTAGGGTGCTGCAAATGACCTCGCAGTCCCAGATCTGCACATGCGCAGACCCGAAAAACATCCGCTCTCCACAGATTATATAGGCCAATTCTTTTCTATTTTAATAGTGGATGCAATTTTATGAGTAATGCTACATATTTCAACTTGACTGAAACGTCTGCAGAGAGTTATTTATTTTGGAGCCATTAAATAACCACATCCATTAACTTGTTTAATGGTTATGACACTCCTATGTGGCAATATATATTACTTTAAGGAGTGATTTGTGTCTGAACCCCAGGAGTCTCCTGTGTAGTGTGTGGTTACTCAGAAACTTCAATACATCTTTCACTAGTCTTTCTTCACTGCTCGGCTTACACTTGAGTAAATCAGTGGGAACAAATACAAAGTACAATACTATACAGCACTTGTGTACAAGTTTTTGACTGGTCATTGTTTATATTTTGGGATGTATTTTTTTTATTCTCGGTTTCCTTTGAAATATGTTGGACAATAATAATACAAGATCTTTACTTCTCTAAATATGTAGCTGCAAGAATAGGAGAAGTTGTGTTTCTTGCTGGACTAAAGCCAAGTGAGATATAGGGGGTCATTCCGAGTTGATCGCTAGCTGCATTTGTTCGCTATGCAGCAATGAGGCTGAAAGACGGCACTTCTGCGCATGCGGCGCAATGCGCACGCACGACGTACTATTACAACGAACGATGTAGTTTCACACAGGGTCTAGCGAAGCTTTTCAGTCGCACAGGCTGCCGCAGAGTGATTGACATGAAGTGGGCGTTTCTGGGTGTCAACTGACCGTTTTCAGGGAGTGTTTGGAAAAATGCAGGCGTGGCTGGGCGAACGCTGGGCGTGTTTGTGACGTCAAATCCGGAACTGAATGGTCTGAAGTGATCGCAAGCGCTGAGTAGGTCTGAAGCTACTCTGAAACTGCACAAAATTATTTAGAAGCCGCTCTGCGATCCTTTCGTTCGCACTTCTGCTAAGCTAATATACACTCCCACTGGGCGGCGGCATAGCTTCTGCACGGCTGCTAAAAACTGCTAGCGAGCAATCAACTCGGAATGACCATCATAGAACCATAATTACAGGTCTAATAGCCAGGGTTGGCAGGCCATGCTTGGGCTTGTTGTTCATACTATCCAGAGCATCATAGTTTGCCTATCCCAGCTATAAAGGAATTCTTTTCTGTGATATTACTGTGGAGGTTTCAGTTAATAATATTTCAGTGATTGTGCTAATTCTTCTTTTCTGCGGTAATAATAAACGTTTTGTGACTATTACATGTCATGAGATATCAGTATATTTGATTGAAAATGATGGTTATTCTTACTGTTCAATAGTGACCACAAATCTGTTTTGTTTTACCTTCTGGGGCTAGATTATACTGTATATTGCTGTGGTAGGTGTATGTTTCTTTCATTAGGTTATTAATACAGTAAAAACAGTTTGTTTTTTTTACACATATATGCCGACATGTCAAAATGCTGACCTACGTTTTTAAGGAATTTTTGCCCCAAAACAGACTTGTTCATACTTTACCATCCCAGTGGACCTGGAGGGGGGATATAATTGTGCGCTCGGCACCGTGCCCTAAGTGCGAGGGGACTCTGTACACTTAGACGGTGTCCATGTTGACAGTGACACGAAAAAACACACAAAACCTCATGTTGATATTTTGAAATGTCGTCATTTCTAATGTCTGTATTCTTACAATGTTGGCATTTTGAACATGTCTGCATAATGAGTGTCGGCATTTTGACCATGTCCGTGTTTTGACTGTAGGCCAATGGCTGTTGGGATTATGATCGTCTAGATTGTGTCAGTCTGTAAATCATACTGAGCCTCTTTATTGCAAGGCATCTAGGAGAATTTCATAGGTCACTAACAAAAGACTTGGGGGGGTCATTCCGACCCGTTCGCTCGCTGCGTTTTCACGCAGCAGAGCGAACGGGTCCCTGCTGTGCATGCGCCAGCGACTTTGTGCGCATGCGGGGCGGCCGACGGCCGTGTTAGGACAGCAATCGCCTCTGCCTGATTGACGGGCAGAGGTGATCGATGGGCGAAACGGCGGCATTTGGCCGCTGTTTCGTAGGCGCGGTCCGGCCAACGCAGGCATGGCCGGACCAAATGGGGGGCGGGCCGCAGCGGCTGCGTGACGTCATATGCAGCCGCTGCGGGCCAGGGAGTGAGGAGTAGCTCCCGGCCAGCTCGCTAAAGCTGCGCTGGCCGGAAGTTACTCCTGAAGTGCAAAGGCATCACCGCTGTGCGATGCCTTTGCACTTCTGCGGGGGGGGGGGGGTGCCGGACTGACATGCGGGGTGGACTAGCCTTGTGCTGGGCGTCCCCCCGCATGTCAGGAAAGTTGATCGTAGCTGTGCAAAATTTTGCACAGCTACGATCAACTCTGAATGTCCCCCTTGGATCAAAGGGGGTCATTCCGAGTTGTTCGCTCGCAAGCTGCTTTTAGCAGCAATGCACACGCTAAGCCACCGCCTACTGGGAGTGAATCTTAGCTTATCAAAATTGCGAACGAAAGATTAGCAGAATTGCGAATAGACAGTTCTTAGCAGTTTCTGAGTAGCTCCACACTTACTCGGCAACTGCGATCAGTTCAGTCAGTTTCGTTCCTGGTTTGGCGTCACAAACACACCCAGCGTTCGCCCAGACACTCCCCCGTTTCTCCAGACACTCCCGCGTTTTTCCCAGAAACGGTAGCGTTTTTACGCACACACCCATAAAACGGCCTGTTTCCGCCCAGAAACACCCACTTCCTGTCAATCACATTACGATCACCAGAACGAAGAAAAAACCTCGTAATGCCGTGAGTAAAATACCTAACTGAATAGCAAATTTACTTGGCGCAGTCGCACTGCGGACATTGCGCATGCGCATTAGCGACTAATCGCTCCGTTGCGAGAAAAAAATACCGAGCGAACAACTCGGTATGACCCCCAAAAGCGGTACAAATTTCTCCCTGCAAAAGAGATGTAATGGCCGCTGTCAAGAGCTCTTGTCAGTCATGTTGTATCACAATATCCTATTTTGTTGTTTTACTGATTAGGCTGCTGCAATCAGTTCCCCTCTCAAATGAATCCAGTAACCTCCGTTAAGCTTCAAACATGATCTGCGCCTAGAGAAATGCACTTGACATTTTGTGAACCTCATAAGAACACCCTGAGGATTAATATGACACTGCTTAGAAACAAGACAATTGTACATCCACTCGCTGCAGTAGATATCTCGGAATATGCAAAATCATCTTGAATGCGTTTCAACACTGCAAAGTAGCAAATAATCTGATTTCTTCAGACTGCACTCAACTCCTGCCATCTTAGGTTTTCGGCACATTACAAGAGCTGATTTTTAATACATTTTCTGGTCCTATAACTCCGTCCTCTCTGGTTTTAAATCACATTACAAATTACATCACCAACCATTATCTTGATGACTCCATTTTAATCTCTAAAAGATCTCTATTTGGGCTGTTCAGTGAAGCAGTGTAATGAGTATTTCTGAGGCTGGCGTATATGCGGAGATTCTGGAGAGGAAACTCTTAAGCTTAAGACCTGTGAGCAGTACATTTCTGGTACTTTCATGGTAACAAATGAGAATTTCCTCCTATAGAATATATTTTCGTTTGCTTTTAATTATTGCCTCAGACTGGCAGCAGATTTGCTCTGCCACTCTCCATTGGCTAGAACGGGTTGGGGGTGAAATGCCAGTGGGTGGAATGCCTGTGGTCAGAATACTGACCGCAGCATACCGCTGTGTAGCACCCTTCTCCCAGCAGCCTAAAGGGGGGTACTCACGGAGCGATCGCTGCTTAAAATCTAAGCAATCTGACTAGATTGCTTAGATTTTAAGCAGTGATCGCTCCGTGTGTACCCCCACAGCGATAGCGATGCGCAGCCCCACACATCGCTATCGCTGGTGCTAGATTGGCCTGCATGCAGGCCAATCTAGCGCGGGTCGCTCACTTCACCCACTGAGTGAAATGTGCGGCCCCCGCACGCTCAGCACACATCGCGCTGTGCTGAGCGTGGGGAGAGATGTGTGCTTGAGCAGTTCTCTCAGCACACATCTCTCCAACATCGGCCGGAGAGTACTGGCCTTAAGCCTAACCCAGATACCCCCACCATTCATGTGGCTTATCCCTCATCGGTCGGTATCCTGGCTGTCGGGATACCGGCGCCGCATTGTGATCCTATTCGGAATGCCATCGCCTGCATTCTGATCAGTGGCGGGAACTTGGAACCCACGCACATACGATTTTCATGGAATCACTTTTAGGCATGGTGCGCTAGATCAGTGGTTTTCAACTCCAGTCCTCAAGAACCCATAACAGACCATGTTTTATGGATTTCTTTAATTATGCACTCTCCTGCTGGGTCAGTAATTATCTCAACTCATACTTGCTAACTCTCCAGTTCTTTCCCATATATTTACATAAAGAGTCCTCTTACTTTAGGTTTGGACAACAGAAAGGAAAGTTTATTTTTGAAAACTCGTCAATGTTTTCAAAAATAAGCATGCAGGCTTAATCTAGCGGGTCAGTCACTTCAGTGCTGTGTGAAGTGAGCGCCCCCACCCCCCCCCCCTCCCCCCTGCCGTCGGTTCCCTTCGCTCAGTACATCGCGCTGTGCTGAGCAGGGGGAGAGATGTGTGCTGAGCGGTCTCTGTTAAGATCACTCAGCACACGTCTCTCCCGTCAGTACTGGCCTTAATAGTGCAAACTGTTCATGAGATACCAGTAACAAGCACGTCATGATTTGGTTCTCCACACACAAATGACCTTGTACAAAGTACACAGCATTTTAGGCTTTGATAAATGAGCACTATAAACTTCAACTGACAAATAAGTACAGAGTACAAAGATGTAGTTTTTGTCTTTACCTCCTGTCCCTGTACAGAGCTCTCTCCTGAATGTCTTCATTCATTATCGTGCACTAACCATGTTAATACAGTATATATAAATGTTAGCGTAGCTCAGACCGTGCACAGGCTGAATGGTAGCTTTGAACTGCTTGGCCAGCACGCCAAAAGCAACAACTGCCTCTTTAGGACACCTCTCCTTCTTTAATGTATTATCTAGAGTTTTGTTGTTTTCCCTCTGTTACTCTAATAAGGATGGATGGTGTGCCTTGTCAATTGTAATATCTTGTTTGGTATCTTGAAGAGTTATAAGGCATGATGTAGATAGGCTGACCATTCTGTCCCTATAACCGGGACATACATGAATTACACAGGTTCTGTTGTTGATTAATACCAGGTGAAATTGAGGCTTAAAGTCAGCCAGCTACAGAACATATGTAATTCATGAGTGTTCCAGTTTAAAGGGACAGTTTGGTAAACCTAAATATAGCCCCTACTATAAACTAAGATATTACAATCCACGAGATGTTTTGAGGTTAAACACACAATACTACAGAAACCCCAAACAGGTCTATAAAGATTTACTGCAGTGGCCAAACTATTATTTATAATGCACACTTGTTCATAATGATTATTAAAGTGAGGACATCAAATCTCAACCTTTAAGCCCTTCAGGTATAACCATGGGTTTAACCCGACTCAGACCCTGGACACAGAACAGGGGTTGAAGCCAGGTTTTCAATACTTACCCTCAAGTTCTCACCTGGGTGATGTCCTGGGTTATTCCCGGGTCATCACACTTCATAACAGACCCTGTTCTTCCATCTAGCAGTGGATGCTTGGAGATGATGTCACTTCCAAGCATTACCGTATCCGCCAATGAGCTCATTTTAGGCATGACCTGGGTCATAACTTTCACACATAAGCCAGGGCACTAACCCCGGTTGTAAGTACCAGGAATGATCCTGGTCAACTGCAGGGTCGCAGACCCAAGTCTGTGAATGCAGGTCTTGTCCCAGGTCGACAAATTGTGACGCGGAAAATTCCAAGATTTTTGCTTATGACTAAAAGAGGTTTTATTTTATTTACAGAAGTTTATACTTTGTGTTAATTTGTTGTTTGCATATAAATAAGTGACAGTTCACACTGCAAACATCTGTGAAATACATTGAAAGAAGTATGTTTTGGGGTGTTGGGTATGTGCGACAATACTGACGGTGGGATCCCGGCTGTTGGATGGCCAGCGGGGGGGCAAGCTCAACAAAGCCCCTTGCAGGCTCGCTGCGCTTGCCACGCAGCGGGCTTGGTGGCTTGCTGCGCTCTCCACAGGTTCTGTTCCCACTCTGTGGGTGTCATGGACACCCACGAGTGGGAGTAGTCCCTGTTGGTCGGCATGCTGACCAGCAGGATTTTCAGATGCTGGGCTCCTGGTGTCGGTATTGTGACCACCGGTCACATAAACACATCCCCTGTCTCGGGGTATGTGGTTATGAGGTCAACATTCAGAATGTCAAGAGTAATGATGTCAACGATAAAATGTCGCTACCCTAAATGTTGACTCCTGGAAATTGTTGACATACGAAATGTTGTCATTGTGAAAATATCAACATGTGGGTGAGGGTCAGAATATCACTAAAATCACATTGACGACATTTCAACAATGCCATGTTGACCTAATTAATATTGATATTTTTATTTTTTTATATATATAGCATGCAGACGTCGGCACTCAAATCAGTCAGAAGACAGCAAGTAGATCAACTACTTGCTGGCTTTTGACTAAATAATTATAAAAGTGTGTGTGTGTGTATATATAAAAGTATTTGGACAGCCACCGATTGTGCAAGTTGACCCACTTAAAAAGGAGAGAGGTTTGTAATTTCCATCATAGGGACACTTCAACTGTGAATGACAGAATCTAAAAAAAAAAACCTAGGAAATTACATTGTATGATTTTTAAACAATTTATTTGTATATTCTTGAGGAAAATAAATATTTGGACAATCAAAAAGTTTTACTCAATACTTTGTAATATAACCTCGGTTGGCAATTACAGAGGTCAAACATTTCCTGTAGTTCTTGACCAGGTTTGCACACACTGTAGCAGGTATTTTGGCCCATTCTTCCATGCAGATCTTCTCTAGATCTGTCATGTTTTAGGGCTGTCGCCGGGCGACATGGACTTTCAACTCCCTCCACAGATTTTCTATTGGGTTGAGGTCTGGAGACTGGCCAGGCCACTCCAGGGCCTTGAAATGCTTCTTATGGAGCTACTCCTTAGTTGCCCGGCGGTGTGTTTGGGTCATTGTCATGCTGGAATACCCAGCCACGTTCCATCTTCAATACTCAGACTGAGGAAAGGAGGTTTTTGCCCAAAATCTCACGATACATGGCCCCATTCATCCTCTCCTTAATACAGATCAGTCGTCCTGTCCCCTTTGCAGAAAAGCAGCCCCAAAGCATGATGTTTCCACCCCCATGCTTCACAGTGGGTATGGTGTTCTTGGGATGCCATTCATCATTCTTCTCCCTCCAAACACGGCGAGTGGAGTTTATATCAAAAAGTTAGATTTTGCTCTCATCTGACCACATTACATTCTCCCAATCCTCCTCTGGATCATCCAGATGGTCACTGGCAAACTTTTTAGATGGGCCTGAACATGTGCTGGCTTAAGCAGGGGGACCTTTTGGGTGCTGCAGGATTTCAATCCATGACGACGTAGTGTGTTACTAATGGCAACCTTTGTGACTGTGGTCCCAGCTCTCTTGAGGCCATTGACCAGGTCCTCCTGTATAGTTCTGGGCTGATTCCTTACCGTTCTCAAGATCATTGATACCCCACGAGGGGAGATCTTGCATGGAGCCCCAGGTCGAGGGAGATTGTCAGTGATCTTGTATTTCTTCCATTTTTTAATAATTGCGCCAACAGTGGATCTCTTCTCACCAAGCTGCTTGCCTATTGTCGAGTAGCTCATCCCAGCCTTGTGCAGCTCTACAATTTTGTCCCTGGTGTCCTTAGACAGCTCTCTGGTCTTGGCCATGGTGGAGAGGTAGCAGTCTGACTGTTTGCGTGTGTGGACAGATGTCTTTTATACAGATAACCAGTTCAAACAGGTGCCATTAATACAGGTAACGAGTGGAGGATAGAAGAGTTTCTTAAAGAAGTAACAGGTCTGTGAGAGCCAGAAATCTTGCTACTTGGTAGGTTTCCAAATATTTATTTTCCACAAGAATATACAAGTAAATTGTTTAAAAATCATACAATGGGATTTCCTTTTTATTTATTTTTCTTCAGATTCTGTCTCTCACAGTTGAAGTGTACCTATGATGGACATTACAGACCTCTCATCTTTTTAAGTGGGTCAACTTGCAAAAATGGTGGCTGTCCAAATACTTTTTTTGCCCCACTGTGTGTGTGTGTGTGTATATATGTATATATATATATATATGTGTGTGTGTGTGTATGTGTGTATATATATATATACATACATACATACATACATACCATCCTTTTTCAGGTGTAGGAGTGTATAGTGTGCTCAACAAAAATGATGGATGTTTTTAAACTGCTGTTTGTAGTATACATTTCTTTCTTTTCTTTTAACATGAGAACACATGAGACCCCTTTCCCCGAATGCAGAGACCTCTCCGTGACAGCTGAGACTGAAAGGTCTCTTCAGCCAATCAGCGAGTGCAACGTCCTTGCACTCTGCTGATTGGCTCTGAGCTCAGACAGCGCATCGCAAAGCCTCTCCATTATATTCAATGGTGGGAACCTTGCGGTTAGCGGTGGGGTCACCCGCCGGTCAGCGGCTGACCGCGGGTAACCCCCCCGCTGACGGCAAAATTCCCACCATTGCATATAATGGAGAGAGCTGTGCGATGCGCTGTCACAGCACAGACAGCGCACAGCCAATCAGGTGAGCGCCACGTAGTAGCGCTTCCTGATTGGCTAAAGGGACCTCAGTGACAGGAGTCACGTGGGGTCCCGGCACATTCGGGGAAAGGGGTCTCATGTGTCAATATGGGACCCCTTTCAGTCCGGCATATGGTCGGGTATGCGGTTTGTTTTTTTAACAAGTACGTGGATTATACTCTGGACGTGGATTTATCTCTGGACGCTGGAAGGTGAGTATAATTTTTTTCACAGGTACCCTCGGATCGTCGGAGACTGTGGCAGTCGGCGTGTCAACATAGGTAAGTATGTGTGTGTCGGCAGTATGTAATAAAGTTGTACTTGTCACGGGGTGTGTGTCCTGTTTTTATTTGGGTATTTTTTCCCCAGTAGTACTACAGGTACCAGCGGGCCCGTTTTTCTCCCGCATGCTAGTACTTGTGGTTCTCCAAGTACCAGCTTGCGGGGGAGGCTTGCTGGGACTTGTAGTACTACTGGAAAAAACAATATTCTGACATTTTTCTCAAGGCTATCAGCCTCCCATCCGCAGCCCTTGGATGGGGGGACAGCCTCGGGCTTCACCCCTGGCCCTTGGGTGGCTGGGGGGGACCCCTTGATTGAAGGGGTCCCCACTCCTCCAGGGTACCCCGGCCAGGGGTGACTAGTTGGATATTTAATGCCACGGCCGCAGGGCACTGTATAAAAGTGACCCCCGGCTGTGGCATTATCTGTCCAGCTAGTGGAGCCCGATGCTGGTGTATAAAATACGGGGCACCCCTACTCTTTTTGTCCCCCGTATTTTTTGCACCTGCATCAGGCGCAGAGCCCGGTGCTGGTTTTAAAAATACGGGGGATCCCCTGTCAATTTTTCCCCCGCATTTTTAGAACCAGGACCAGCTCGAAGAGCCCGAGGCTGGTTATGCTTTGGAGGGGGGACCCCACGCCATTTTTTTCCTTTGATTTTACCGTTCCAGCTATAAAAGAAAAAAAATATATATATTTTTAAAAATATATAAATAATACTTGTGCCTCCAAAAAAGACAAACCAAGTACCTAATCCCTTCTAATATAAATAGATATGCTATTACAAAAAAAAAAACACCAAAAAAAACATGTTTTAAATTTTTTTTTATTGGTTTCACCCTCGTGGCGGATTGAAAATGACGAATTTACTGTCTAAAAGCACTGTTGTCGAATTTCCAAACTTCCATTGAATAGACTTTGGTCGAATTACAGCATGTGTATCATTGCAAAAAAGTCGAATTTGTCAAAAGTCGAATTTCAAAAAGTCGAATTTTGAAAGTCAGTTTTTTTTGTCGGAAAGTACTGAATTGCATTGTCGATTATTTTTTTTGGGCGAAAAAGTCCCGAAATTCGACAATTTCGGGAATTCGACCGCAATTGCATATACCCCTTAGACCGCTATGAGTAATGCATAATGCTTTTGGGCCTATTTCAGATCCAATCGCAGCAGCAAATTTGTTAGCTAAGGGGCAGATGTAACATGTGCAGAGAGAGTAAGATTTGGGTGGGGTGTGTTCAAATTGAAATCTAAATTGCAGTGTAAAAATAAAGCAGCCAGTATTTACCCTGCACAGAAATAATATAACCCACCCAAATGTAACTCTCTCTCTCTAACTAGATCTGCCGCCCCCCCTGCAGTGCACATGGTTTTGACCGTTGGCTAACAAATTTGCTGCTGTGATTAGATCTGAATTACCCCCTTTGTCACGATCCTAGGCATGGCGATTCCCCAGATACGCCAATCTGCAAATTCCTGCCACATGACACCGATACTGGATACCTGAGCACGTGCGTTAATTTCAACAGTCACTGCCACCAGCCAAAGTACAAATGTTTAGGGTATGACCCAAGGCAAACTTATGGCTTTTGCTTGCACCCAGAATTAATATTTTGGTAATGCCTCTCTCAGAGAGTTGGGTTGGACATGCAACCGAAAACCAGAACTAAAATTAGATCATTTAATTTTAAGTATAACACTTCAAAGCTTATGTTATGGATCAAAAAAGTTACAAGATAGAATGATAAAAAGATAAAGTCACATGAGTGAAAACAGTTTCAATAAAAATAGGGAGATAAAACCCACCGATCCTAACACATGCAGAGTGGAATGATGGGATGAAGTGAAGCCTCTTCAGATAATCGGGACATTACAGAGCCGGGATGCTTCTCCTGACTCGCTTCTTTGATAATGCACACTTTGCAGTCTGTGTTTTGCTTATTTCAAACTCAGGCTGCCTGTCAGCCCCCCCTTCCCTCTGAAGAGTTTGTTTTTAACCCTTCCAAAGCCAGAGAAGGTATTGAGTGTCAGCTCATACTGGGCTTCCCAGGCACTCGCTCAGGGGCGAATGGCCTTATCTTCTAATAGCCTTTGAAGCTCTGGCCATGGTTCTTGTGTAAACAAATGGGCAGTTCTGAGAAGACACAGACCAGGAAGCCTAACACCTTTCTGGCCATAGCTCTGGTTCTGAGATAATTAAACTAGCTCTGGTCAGTAGGAATTTCACACCTGAGTAGCCAGTGTGTCTCTGAGTTCTGTGGCTTTAATGAAATGCCAGCAGATGAATCAAGCTTCAATCATTTGACATGCAAAGACCGTTATCACACTGGTACGTTGATACATTGATCCAAATAGTGTTATCAGATACATTGATTTTAACAGGCCTATTTCTACTTGTAATAGCCTGGATCATGACACCTCCCCCTTTAAGATCAGCACGGGAGCAGTGGCACGTCAGGCCAGTACTGTTCTTCCATTTGTCCTGAGAAGACATTTACAACACATACAGTACAATAGATCACATACAGTACTTAATATAGTTTTTATGGATCCAAAGGGGAAGGGGATACAATATGCTTCCCTGAAGCCTTCTCCGCTTGACTTATCCCAGAGCTTGCTACCTTGACACATAGCAGAGTTCCTGCTGTGAAGGGGGCTGTTAGAATTACCTTTTCACACAGGATTTATACATAACCACACACAGGCATTTGCAGAGATTGATCAATACAATATTTGCAGTTATGCACATTCTGGCGTCAGAATGGCGTTCAATCGTGACACCCCTTTTTTATCTTTGGTTATGTCATATCAAGAGTAGTGGGTGCACAAACTAGTAGGTGGCTGAGGAATACCATTTGTTGATCAGCTATGCTCAACCCGAAGCAGCAGGTTTTTGTAATGCACAAACTAGTTCTGCACTAGTTAGGTCTCTGTCCATGGTGCTGAATAAAATGAAACACAGCAATTCTGCTTTTACAATACAATCTGCTCCAGTTTCAATTTATGTTTTGCAGATTTTACAAATGTACTGTATTTGTAAATGTTACCCTTAATATATTTATGATTGTGCATGCTGTTTTCTCTAAGGAAAGCAATTTTTCTTTCAATTTGAGCTCGCTTTCTGTTTGTGTTTCTACCGTTCCATTCAAATGCATATTCATTACAGGATTATTGCTCTTGTACATTTTTAGTTAGAAGACTGACATGTAGGTCATCCCCCAGTTCCCCATCTAGTAAACCATTGGTGTTAAACTGTTTTCACATAGTCTAAAGTGTATCTGTCATACATTTGTAAAAAAATCTAACATTTTATTGCCATGTCTGAGTAATTATAATGAAGTCATTTAAAAAAAAAAAAAAATTAACGATAACACGGCCTCTCTCTTTTTATCTGTATGGGGGAGATATATCAAACCTTAGAGAGATAAAAGGGAGTGGTTGTCCATAGCAACTAATCCAGGTTTTGTCATTTTATTAACTGTGTGCAAGATAAATGATGAAAGCTGATTGGCTGAAATGGGCAACTTTTTATGACCGCACAAAATTTGAATTGGGCTCCGTTTATTATTATTTTGTTCATTTATTTCACATGTGATAAATATGTAATTCCTATAGGAGAACGTGGTATAGGGTGTAGTCTAAATGTCCCTTCTATAATGTTTTAACCATTCTTTAAATAAGTGTTGGTGTAGGTTGTCCCGTGGGCTGAAACCTCCTACACAGTAAATGTAATCTATATTTAGTTATATTGTCCCCTTCCCCTCCTGGAATTCCCACTTGATTGGTGGGTCCACGCCACCAACTGAGTGGACATAGAACCTGTGTTGAAGCATGGTGAGCGCAGCGAGCCTGTAAGGGGACTCGCTGCCGGTATACTGGCAGGCGGGATGCTGCTGTTGGTATACGGAAAGCCAGAATCCAGTCTGCCAGTATATGATACCGCACCCTACGTGACAGATACTCTCTTTGAAGGGAAATGATCACTTAAATTTGTTGTACATTTGTTATGCCTAGGGAATTTTACATAGGATTATCACCCATTATATGAATTCAATATTGAATAATTTACAATTTACAATATATCTTAATTAAGTAATTCCAAAATATAAAAATACCGAATATACAAATGTATTTTTATGAAAGGCTAAAAGAAATTATAAGAGATATTAGTGCCTTGTATTCTGTTGATTTGAAGTAGGATTTATTTGACCTTGATCTACAAAAAAAGATTGTGTACACTACCATGTCAAATTAAAATAAATGTTCTCAAACCTTTCTACTACTATGAATGATAAATAGAAAAATGTAATACAATTGCAAATGCATTATAGTTGTAACTGTACAGTTATACTTGCACAGATAAATACATGACCTCAAAATACTTTATCAGGGTGAGGCACACAGGGTATAGAATGGTCATTGCCCGAAAAAGGCAAATCAAAAACACAAATTGAAGATTGCATCACCAACAATTTTTCCCTTTGCAACACTGCCTATTTGCACTGGAATATGCAATATTTTGTTGCGGCTTTGCTCCACTCTAGCACAATCAAATATTAACATGATAAAAGGCAGCATTAATATGTTATAAGGCAGGAGAATGGTTAACAATAATTTCTAAATCACATTATTATAAGTACAGATGTGTGGGGGACACTTTTCGGGTTTTGTTTTTGGATCTAGATCCCAGCTCGTGTGTTGGATCTGGATTGGTTTTGCCAAAACCACCCATATGGTTTGGGCTTTGGATGTGGATGATTTTTGAAAAAAAACAACATATGAAAACAGCTAAAATCACAGAATTTGAAGGTAATTTTGATCCTACGGCATTATTAGCCTCAATAACATTCATTTCCACTCATTTCCAGTCTATTCTGAACACCTCACAATATTATTTTTAGGCCAAAAGGTTGTTGCACCGAGGTCGCTGGATGACTTGGCTAAGCGATACAAGTGGGCGGCACAAACACCTGGCCCATCTAGGAGTGGCACTGCAGTGACAGACAGGATGCCAGTTTTTAAAACTAGGCCCCAAAGAGCACATAATGCAATGAAAAAGAGGTGCAAGATGGAATTGTCTTGGGCCCTCCCACCCACCCATATGTTGTTTAAACATGGCATGCACTGTTTAATAAATCCATCATTTCAGCGACAGGTGGTCCCCTTGGAATAGCTCGCCAAGGTCTCCGAATCATAGCTAGCTACAAACATACCACCTCCTTCTTTGATGACTTTTCACATTATGAGAGGAGGCAAGAGGAAGAGGACAGTGTCAAGAAGGTGATTAAAAATTAGAGAGGCACACGCAATCAGGAACGACACACAGGCTTTCACCTCCACTCCTATATTGGTGTGAAACAGAAAGGACTTCAACCAAGCAAATATATAATTATTAATTGCCACATTACTGGACAAACTGAAAAACTAAGGGCCAAAGCCTCAAATTGTACCCCCTTCTCCATGTTCAGTGATTAAGATAATCTCGGATTTAATGATGGGATGTAAATAAACTGGTGTATACCACAGGATCAAAATTGGGTATTTTCCCCTCCACGGAGTCTGGAGACTTATTTTGTGAAAATGTCGTGGGTTTCTTTTTTTTTTTTTTTTTTTGTTGCATTTTTATTTACATATTTTGTGGCAGGTGCCTTTTATATTTGTTTTTCCCAGCTCCCAGTTACACACATGTGAGCATACCTGCCTGTCCGAGTTACACGCATGTGAGCATACCTGTGTGTCCTGTTTTATTATTTAAATAAAGCAGCCCCTTAGATGGTTTAGCAGCCCCTCCTGAGCCCCCACAGCAGCCACGGATGGGGCAAGTTGAGTACAGGAGGGTTCGGTAAAGTACTAAGCACGACTGTGCAGTGAATTATTTTTGTTATTGAGCCCCTGCCCTAGTGGGACTTACCACTCTACAGTCTAAACTCATTTCATACTCTAAGTAGGACTGTGGGAGGAAGCAATGTGAACCTCTGTGCCCAGAGCATGCCTCAGCCTGGCAAGGCAGACATCTTCCTGGCTATAAGCCTCCATGAGACTCAATATTGGGCCTTATTCAGTAACTGTTTGTGCCTCACAGGAGCTTCTGACCCATCTAGTGCTGCAGTGCAATGAAAAACTGATGCAATGCAAGATCACCAAAACTCTGTTCTTCAAACATGCGAGGTCTTGCGATAACCCTACGCAGCCCTTGGGGAAAAGAAGATCCCTGTATAATAAATGCTCATCTTCTAAATAAAGAATCCCAAAATGTGGAACATCAATACTAAAACAAAATTAAAGTTGACTAATTGGAGCCGTTCATTTGAGTGTGTCCCTAACATGAAATAATTGAGAAGAACCTCTCTTTAATGCTCTGGCCGAAAATATCCCTGAACTCTCCGGCAGTTGTGCTGGATTATGATTTCAGTCTTGAGTCACACTGACTTTGGCCACAAATGTGGTCTCTCCCCATTTTATTTAAGAACACTTCAGCAATTTCCACCTTGGCGGCTAGTTTTCACAAATTTGTTTGTGATGTTGAAGCTTGTTTTATGTCTGCTCTAGGCTTAAGCCTAGGATCAAGTACAGCAGCACCCCTGGCATTATACAGCAGCACCCCTGGATTTATATAGCATAGACAGCACCCCTGGAGAACTGCATAGCAGACAGGCAACAGCACCCCTGGACTTAAACAGCAGTGGGGCCACACCCCTGGATTGATAGGGCAGAGCGGCAGCACCCCATATAGGGCAGCAACCCTGGAATGGTGTGGCAAAGAAAAGATGTGCAAGATGGAATTGTCCTTAGGCCCTCCCACCCACTCTTATGTTGTATAAACAGGACATGTACACTTTAACAAACCAATCATTTCAGTGACAGGGTCTGCCATACGACTGTGGCTGAATTTTTTTTTTTTTTTTGGGCCCCACCAAAAAAAAGCAATGAATCTCTACTTGCACAAACTGGCTCTACAGTGGCAAGATGTCGTCCTCATCCTCAGATTCCACCCCCCTCCCCCCCCTTCAGTATTTACTTCCTCATACTCACAAATAAATAATATTCAAACAAACCACATAATTTACTGTAGGTATCAGTGGACTACTTACGCTATTACCCAAAGTTTTTCTGGACTTGACAATGACTTATGATGATGAATGTGCTGCAGGTGGTGTATAAGGGAGGATATTCTTGGGTGGTTAACATCCTTACCCCTACTTATTATGGATTGACAAAGGCAACAGATGGCTTGACACCTGTTGTCCAGATTTGTGCAGAAATTAATCCACACTGAAGGGGATGGCTTTTTTTGTATTTTGCCCAGGCATGACAATGGGCTTTTTCATCCCATGGCCAACAACTCTGTCCACTGGTGCCTTATTCAAACAAACCACATCACCATCAGAATCCTCATTGTCAACTTCCTCCGCAGCGCCAGCTACACACACATTCTCCTCATGCTGGTGTACTTCTACAGTGACACCCTCAATCTCAATATCGGCAACTGGACTGGTGGTGCTCCTCCCAGTACTTGCAGAGGGCGTGCAAATGGTGGTAGGAGCCTCCTCTTCACATACAGTGTTGTGAAGGTCAGGCCTAGACATCACCCCTGTATTTTTAACAACACCCCTGTAATTTTACAGCATACAAGACAAGGCCAGCGTACATTTATGTTCACTGCACCCTTGAATTTTTACAGCATACATTTTCTCTCTCTCTCTCTCTCTCTCTCTCTCTCTCTCTCTCTCTCTCTCTCTCTCTCTCTCTCTCTCTCTCTCTCCTCTTTAGGTGAACTCATTAGTTCTTTTAACTTCCAATACCACCTCTATGCTGATGACACTCAAATCTACCTCTCCTCCACTGATCTCTCCACGGCTCTCCTCACTCGTACCTCCAACTGTCTTTCTGCTATCTCTTCCTGGATGTCCCAGCACTTTCTTAAACTCAACATGTGTAAGACTTAGCTGATCATCTTCCCACACTCCCGCACAACCTCACCTCCCACAATCTCATTATCCATTGATGGCACAACTATCTAGCCCCCAAGTACACTGTTTTGGCGTAATCCTTGACTCCTCCTTCTCCTTCAAACCACACATTCAGCACCTCTCACAAACCTTTCATTTTCATCTCAAAAACATTTCCAGGATCAGACCTTTTGTCACCCAGTATGCCACTAAGATCATTATTCACTCACTGATTATTTCCAGACTGGACTACTGTAATCTCCTCCTTACTGGCCTCCCTGACAACTACCTCTCTACCCTCCAATCTTTCCTCAATGCTGCTGCCCGGCCCATCTTCCTTACCAAACGCACTACATCCACTTCCCCTCTCCTACAAGCCCTTCACTGGCTTCCCTTCCTTTCAGAATCCAATTCAAACTTCGCACACTCACCCACTCATCCCCCATTTACATCTCTGATCTTATCTCCCTTTACTCTCCCACCCGTCCTCTTCACTCTGCTAATGCACGCCGACTCTCCGGTCTTCTGATTACTTCCTCCCACTCCTATCTCCAAGATTTTTCAAGTGCTGCTCCCTTTCTCTGGAATTCTTTACCTCTCCCCCTCAGACTCTCCACCTCTTAACAAAACTTCAAACGGGCTCTTAAGACCCACTTCTTTACCAAACCCAGCCAAATCTCATCCTAACCCTCTGTTCCACGCTCTCTATGTACCCCATCTCTGTCACCCCTGTCTGTCTACCCCTCCTCTTAGAGTGCAAGCTCTCACAAGTAGGGCCCTCTTCCCTCATGTGCTTATCCTTTTTCTTACTTTAATAATCCTCAACTGCCCAAATCCCACATTTTTTGGGCCACCTTGGAACTTATCTCTGTGTCGTTTACTGGTGTAGATATGTTTAGTTACCCTGTACTTGTCCTATATTGTTTTCAACTGTAAGTCACGGTTTTCCTGTTTTGATTATGTGCATATGTACTCTGTAATTGGGCGCTGCGGAACCCTTGTGGCGCCATATAAATTGATGATGATGATGATGATGATGATAATACAGGACCAGTGTGCTATTATTTTAGCAACTGCACCCCTGATTTTTTTTTTTTACAGCATACAGGGCCAGTGTAATATTTTAACAGCAGCACCCCTGAATTTTTACAGCATACAAGACTGGGCCAGCACCCCTGTATTTTCACATCATACAGGATCAGTGTGCTTTTATTTAAAACAGCACCCCTGAATTTTTACAGCATACAGGAGGACAGTGCCCCTGCCCCCTGTAAAACACAGCGACAGCCAGGACAGCAACAACACCCATGTACAGCTGCAGCACCCCTAACAGCACATGAAACACTAGTGACAGCCAGGACAGCACCCCTAACAGCACAGGTACACCAAAGTGACAGGAGCAGCACCCCATATAGAGCACACACTGACCCCACACGATGCCACCACCCACATAGAGACAGAAGTCTGTCTCCCTCACCCTCCAAGTCCAGAGTGAAAATGGTGGCGATGCGCGGCTCCTTATATGGAATCCAAAACCCGCGAGAATCCAACAGCGGGATGATGACGTTTTGCCTCGTTCTGGTTTCAGAGTCTGGCGGGAAGTCCCGAGCCGGACTTGGATCCGATAGGAGTGTGATCTTCGGGGAGGGGTTCGGTTCTCTGAGAACCGAACCCACTCCTCTCTAATTATAAGGTAGGTGATATATAAAATGCGTGTATTTCCCTTTTAACGTGATTCTTGCATAAATAGTTGATTACATAAATACTGAGAATTTCTACTTACTTTCCGCAAATAATTTTTCTTAAGGCACATCTTCATAGATAGTAAAAAAATAAATGATTATAATATATACACACACATATACACAAAACATATATTTAGGACAGGTGTTTTTATCTTCTGTAACAACCAGGTTGTCCATTGCCCTTGCGGTTAAAAAGACCTTTCGTTTCACACTTAATTGAACACTCAGTGGAATAACCAGTATCCGGCTGTGTTCAGTTGAAACCTCATTTCATTTTCTAGCTCATCTTATTTCAGCCAGATCAAAATCAATATTGGCATTTGCATAGTGTAAAAGATGTGCCCTTCCACCAGAAAGGCACAACTGGTTCCAAGTTTATTTGGATTTGGACAAGGATGCTCTGTTTATGTCAGTAGAGAGGTCACTCAATTGCTTGTCGAAATTGAAAGCATGGCTCAGAGAGAGGGCAAGTGTAATGCCAGCTGGCGGGTGCATGAAGCAGAGCTGGCATAAAACAGAAACCCCTAGCTGTTTATAGTTCCGATGACTGTACAATGCCAGGCTAAGGACCACCCTTAAAAATTTATGTGACAAATTGAATTATACATTCTACTTGTGGCACGTAACGCTAAGTACTTGCTATTATTTTTGCCAAATATTAATATAAAAGGATTTTTCCATCTTCTAAATTAGTTAATCCATAGTGTTTTTTTTAGTTCTGTATATTTATTTACTTATTTATTTATTTTTTTATTTATGTTTTGTATGTATTATCCTCACACCAGCTTTTTATAAAGAAAGTTTGCATGGTGTTTTGTTTATAGCGCAGGTTGTATTATTGAGCTACAGTATTTGTTTGCAAATGCTTGTCCCCAGAGAACGAGTCACACACTTTTTTTTTTTTTCCCCCCACTTGAACTGTGTGAAATCGTGTCACGAATTTATACGTATATCAAAAAGGTAATTGAGCAGCTATGATGTTGCTTAGAAACTGAGATGTTTTATTGTATCTGGTTTAAACTATTTTTTTTTTTTTGCTCCAAATGGTCTACTGTACATCAGAAATATATTCTTATAGCTATGTATGATATCAAAATAGCAGGTTCAATTGAAACCGCTTTTATAAATTTGACTACTGTGGGTTTTATATATATATATATATATATATATATATATATATATATATATATATATATATATATATATATATATATATATTTCTCTGACGTCCTAAGTGGATGCTGGGGACTCCGTAAGGACCATGGGGAATAGCGGCTCCGCAGGAGACAGGGCACAAAAGTAAAAGCTTTAGGATCAGGTGGTGTGCACTGGCTCCTCCCCCTATGACCCTCCTCCAAGCCTCAGTTAGGTTTTTGTGCCCGGCCGAGAAGGGTGCAATCTAGGTGGCTCTCCTAAAGAGCTGCTTAGAGTAAAAGTTTTGTTAGGTTTTTTATTTTCAGTGAGTCCTGCTGGCAACAGGCTCACTGCAACGCGGGACTTAGGGGAGAAGAAGTGAACTCACCTGCGTGCAGGATGGATTGGCTTCTTAGGCTACTGGACACTAGCTCCAGAGGGACGATCACAGGTACAGCCTGGATGGGTCACCGGAGCCGCGCCGCCGACCCCCTTGCAGATGCTGAAGAGAGAAGAGGTCCAGAAATCGGCGGCTGAAGACTTCCCAGTCTTCTTAAGGTAGCGCACAGCACGGCAGCTGTGCGCCATTGCTCTCAGCACACTTCACACCAACGGTCACTGAGGGTGCAGGGCGCTGGGGGGGGCGCCCTGGGCAGCAATGAAAGTACCTATGCTGGCTAAAAATACATCACATATAGCCCCTGAGGCTATATGGATGTATTTAACCCCTGCCAGGTTGTCAGAAAAACCGGGAGAAGAGCCCGCCGGAAAGTGGGCGGGGCCTATTCTCCTCAGCACACAGCGCCATTTTCCTACACAGCTCCGCTGCTAGGAAGGCTCCCAGGCTCTCCCCTGCACTGCACTACAGAAACAGGGTTAAAACAGAGAGGGGGGCCATTTTGTGTGGCGATATTATAATATATTAAGATGCTATAAGGGAAAACACTTATTATAAGGTTGTCCCTGTATAATTATAGCGTTTTGGTGTGTGCTGGCAAACTCTCCCTCTGTCTCCCCAAAGGGCTAGTGGGGTCCTGTCCTCTATCAGAGCATTCCCTGTGTGTGTGCTGTGTGTCGGTACGTGTGTGTCGACATGTATGAGGACGATGTTGGTGTGGAGGCGGAGAAATTGCCTGTAATGGTGATGTCACCCCCTAGGGAGTCGACACCGGAATGGATGGCTTATTTATGGAATTACGTGATAATGTCAACACGCTGCAAGGTCGGTTGACGACATGAGACGGCCGGCAAACCAATTAGTACCTGTCCAGGCGTCTCAAACACCGTCAGGGGCTTTAAAACGGCCATTACCTCAGTCGGTCGACACAGACACAGACACTGACTCCAGTGTCGACGGTGAAAAAACAGACGTATTTTCCAGTAGGGCCACACGTTACATGATAAGGGCAATGAAGGAGGTGTTACATATTTCTGATACTACAAGTACCACAAAAAAGGGTATTATGTGGGGTGTGAAAAAACTACCTGTAGTTTTTCCTGAATCAGATGAATTAAAAATTGCTAATATCTAAGAAATTATTGGCGTTATACCCTTTCCCGCCAGAAGTTAGGGCGCGTTGGGAAACACCCCCTAGGGTGGATAAGGCATTCACACGCTTATCAAAACAAGTGGCGTTACCGTCTCCAGATACGGCCGCCCTCAAGGAACCAGCTGATAGGAGGCTGGAAAATATCCTAAAAAGTATATACACACATACTGGTGTTATACTGCGACCAGCGATCGCCTCAGCCTGGATGTGCAGTGCTGGGGTGGCTTGGTCGGTTTCCCTGACTGAAAATATTGATACCCTTGACAGGGACAGTATTTTATTGACTATAGAGCATTTAAAGGATGCATTTCTATATATGCGAGATGCACAGAGGGATATTTGCACTCTGGCATCAAGAGTAAGTGCGATGTCCATTTCTGCCAGAAGATGTTTATGGACACGACAGTGGTCAGGTGATGCGGATTCCAAACGGCACATGGAAGTATTGCCGTATAAAGGGGAGGAGTTATTTGGGGTAGGTCTATCGGACCTGGTGGCCACGGCAACAGCTGGAAAATCCACCTTTTTACCCCAAGTCACCTCTCAGCAGAAAAAGACACCGTCTTTTCAGCCTCAGTCCTTTCGTCCCCATAAGGGCAAGCGGGCAAAAGGCCAGTCATATCTGCCCAGGGGTAGAGGAAAGGAAAAAAAGACTGCAGCAGGCAGCCCCTTCCCAGGAACAGAAGCCCTCCACCGCTTCTGCCAAGTCCTCAGCATGACGCTGGGGCCTTACAAGCGGACTCAGGTGCGGTGGGGGGTCGTCTCAAGAGTTTTTCAGCGCGCAGTGGGCTCACTCGCAAGTGGACCCCTGGATCCTACAGGTAGTATCTCAGGGGTACAGATTGGAATTCGAGACGTCGCCTCCTCGCAGGTTCCTGAAGTCTGCTTTACCAACGTCTCCCTCCGACAGGGAGGCAGTATTGGAAGCAATTCACCAGCAGGTGATAATCAAAGTACCCCTCCTACAACAAGGAAAGGGGTATTATTCCACACTATT
Organism: Pseudophryne corroboree; assembly: GCF_028390025.1. NCBI lineage: Eukaryota > Metazoa > Chordata > Amphibia > Anura > Myobatrachidae > Pseudophryne > Pseudophryne corroboree. The sequence continues at coordinate 30,378,060 of NC_086455.1, forward strand.
TGTGGTACCGAAGCCAGACGGCTCGGTGAGACCTATTCTAAATCTGAAATCTTTGAACACTTACATACAAAGGTTCAAATCAAGATGGAGTCACTCAGAGCAGTGATAGCGAACCTGGAAGAGGGGACTATATGGTGTCCTTGGACATCAAGGATGCTTACCTCCATGTCCCAATTTGCCCTTCTCACCAAGGGTACCTCAGGTTCGTGGTACTGAACTGTCACTATCAGTTCAGACGCTGCCGTTTGGATTGTCCACGGCACCCCGGGTCTTTACCAAGGTAAGGGCCGAAATGATGATTCTTCTTCGAAGAAAAGACGTCTTAATTATCCCTTACTTGGGCGATCTCCTGATAAGGGCAAAGTCCAGGGAACAGTTGGAGGTCGGAGTAGCAGTACTGCTACAACAGCACGGGTGGATTCTAAATATTCCAAAATCGCAGCTGATCCCGACGACACGTCTGCTGTTCCTAGGGATGATTCTGGACACAGTCCAGAAAAAGGTGTTTCTCCCGGAGGAGAAAGCCAGGGAGTTATCCGAGCTAGTCAGGAACCTCCTAAAACCAGGAAAAGTGTCAGTGCATCATTGCACAAGGGTCCTGGGAAAAATGGTGGCTTCTTACGAAGCGATTCCATTCGGCAGATTTCACGCAAGAACTTTTCAGTGGGATCTGCTGGAAAAATGGTCCGGATCGCATCTTCAGATGCATCAGCGGATAACCCTGTCTCCAAGGACAAGGGTGTCTCTTCTGTGGTGGCTGCAGAGTGCTCATCTACTAGAGGGCCGCAGATTCGGCATTCAGGACTGGGTCCTGGTGACCACGGATGCCAGCCTGAGAGGCTGGGGAGCAGTCACACAGGGAAAAAATTTCCAGGGAGTGTGGTCAAGTCTGGAGACTTCTCTCCACATAAATATACTGGAGCTAAGGGCAATTTACAATGCTCTAAGCTTAGCAAGACCTCTGCTTCAAGGTCAGCCGGTATTGATCCAGTCGGACAACATCACGGCAGTCGCCCACGTAAACAGACAGGGCGGCACAAGAAGCAGGAGGGCAATGGCAGAAACTGCAAGGATTCTTCGCTGGGCGGAAAATCATGTGATAGCAGTGTTCATTCCGGGAGTGGACAACTGGGAAGCAGACTTCCTCAGCAGGCACGACCTCCACCCGGGAGAGTGGGGACTTCATCTGGAAGTCTTCCACATGATTGTGAACCGTTGGGAAAGACCAAAGGTGGACATGATGGCGTCCCGCCTGAACAAAAAACTGGACAGGTATTGCGCCAGGTCAAGAGACCCTCAGGCAATAGCTGTGGACGTTCTGGTAACACCGTGGGTGTACCAGTCGGTGTATGTGTTCCCTCCTCTGCTTCTCATACCCAAGGTACTGAGAATTATAAGACGTAGAGGAGTAAGAACTATACTCGTGGCTCCGGATTGGCCAAGAAGGACTTGGTACCCGGAACTTCAAGAGATGCTCACAGAGGACCCATGGCCTCTGCTGCTAAGAAGGGACTTGCTTCAGCAAGTACCATGTCTGTTTCAAGACTTACCGCGGCTGCGTTTGACGGCATGGCGGTTGAACGCCGGATCCTAAGGGAAAAAGGCATTCCGGAAGAGGTCATCCCTACCCTGGTCAAAGCCAGGAAGGAGGTGACCGCACAACATTATCACCACAGGTGGCGAAAATATGTTGCGTGGTGTGAGGCCAGGAAGGCCCCCACGAAGAAATTTCAACTCGGTCGATTCCTGCATTTCCTGCAAACAGGAGTGTCTATGGGCCTAAAATTGGGGTCCATTAAGGTTCAAATTTCGGCCCTGTCGTTTTTCTTCCAGAAAGAATTGGCTTCAGTTCCTGAAGTCCAGACGTTTGTCAAGGGAGTACTGCATATACAACCCCCTTTTGTGCCTCCAGGGGCACCGTGGGATCTCAACGTAGTTCTGGGATTCCTCAAATCACATTGGTTTGAACCGCTCAAATCTGTGGATTTGAAATATCTCACATGGAAAGTGACCATGCGGTTGGCCCTGGCCTCGGCCAGGCGAGTGTCAGAATTGGCGGCTTTGTCTCACAAAAGCCCATATCTCTTTTTCCATTCGGACAGGGCAGAACTGCGGACTCGTCCCCAGTTTTTCCCTAAGGTGGTGTCAGCGTTTCACCTGAACCAGCCTATTGTGGTACCTGCGGCTAATAGGGACTTGGAGGACTCCAAGTTGTTAGATGTTGTCAGGGCCCTGAAAATATGTTTCCAGGACGGCTGGAGTCAGGAAAACTGACTCGCTGTTTATCCTGTATGCACCCAACAAACTGGGTGCTCCTGCTTCTAAGCAGACGATTGCTCGTTGGATTTGTAGTACAATTCAGCTTGCACATTCTGTGGCAGGCCTGCCACAGCCAAAATCTGTAAATGCCCATTCCACAAGGAAGGTGGGCTCATCTTGGGCGACTGCCCAAGGGGTCTCGGCTTTACAACTTTGCCGAGCTGCTACTTGGTCAGGGGCAAACACGTTTGCAAAATTCTACAAATTTGATACCCTGGCTGAGGAGGACCTGGAGTTCTCTCATTCGGTGTTGCAGAGTCATCCGCACTCTCCCGCCCGTTTGGGAGCTTTGGTATAATCCCCATGGTCCTTTCGGAGTCCCCAGCATCCACTTAGGACGTCAGAGAAAATAAGAATTTACTTACCGATAATTCTATTTCTCGTAGTCCGTAGTGGATGCTGGGCGCCCATCCCAAGTGCGGATTGTCTGCAATACTTGTACATAGTTATTGTTACAAAAATCGGGTTATTATTGTTGTGAGCCATCTTTTCAGAGGCTCCGCTGTTATCATGCTGTTAACTGGGTTCAGATCACAGGTTGTACAGTGTGATTGGTGTGGCTGGTATGAGTCTTACCCGGGATTCAAGATCCTTCCTTATTGTGTACGCTCGTCCGGGCACAGTATCCTAACTGAGGCTTGGAGGAGGGTCATAGGGGGAGGAGCCAGTGCACGCCACCTGATCCTAAAGCTTTTACTTTTGTGCCCTGTCTCCTGCGGAGCCGCTATTCCCCATGGTCCTTACGGAGTCCCCAGCATCCACTACGGACTACGAGAAATAGAATTATCGGTAAGTAAATTCTTATATTTTATATATATATATATATATATATATATATGTATCTATCACACACACACATATACACATATATATATATATATATATATATATATACATACATACATACATACATACATACATACATACATACATACATACATATTTTTTTTTATTTTTTTTTCATTCCATTCTAGCACCTTTCAAAATCTGTGCAGTTCCTCTTTCTTGCCTTGGTTGTCTGTCTCTGCTGTGGTGTTGCCTAATGAATGATCGGACGATGGTACATAGGTTAGTTTGGAATAATTAACCCAGTGATTTCAACAGTGTATTACAGAGACTAGGGGTAGGGAACATCAAAGTAACTACAAGTATTATCGCAACACATTAAATATAAGACTTGAAAAGCACAGTTGCTACCTTGGGTCCATTTAATTCCAATTTATTCATACCCAAATTAGACAGTGCTGGATTAATAACCGTGTGGACAGGGACAATCCCCTTAAGCCCCCGCACACATGGAGGTGGTCCCACATTGCTTTATCAACAGTGTTGGGCTCTGTGGCAAAATGTAAACTGGGGATTCTGTTTTTTCCTGGCCAGAATCTGAGTGGCTCTCACTGCAGTTTACGGCAGCGAGGTCTCATACAGAAGTTTTCACTAGCATCACCAGTATATAATTTTGGCAGTATAATTAGTAGATTCCCCCCCCCCCCCCCATGTTAGCTGCCCTGGGGCACAAATATTAATCTGGCCCTGAGTGACACTGGCAAATCTCCAGGAGAGAAGGTGAAGAATACCGGTAAGGTGTCTCTTTCATTCACTGCCTGGGGAGGAGTTATATGTCGTAACGTCTTTTTGTTTTTTTGGGACGCATTAATATAACTGTAACAGATGAGTAGTTCAGAAAAATATTTTATGAGAAAAATTTTAAAGTGCATCAATCACTTACACACATGGTAATCAGCATGTGCTAAACGAAGTATAATGATTTTAAAACCCCAATATAAAAAAAGAACAAATATTTATTTGTTACACATAAAAAATACACATATACAAAGTTTGACCTATAGCAGAATATAAGGTAGACCGCTTCTAGTGGATACAATTGTAACTGTAAATTAGGACAAATATTATGAACAGCGTATCAATACAGATGACCCAATGTCCTCAATAGCTTAGTAAATGATGATATAGGTTCAGTCCCAATTAAAACAGTTAATTCAAAAGGATTTAATGATAATAAACTGGGGTTCCCGTATGTAACAATGAAACAATAGGTGATTATACCCGGCTAAAGAATTATAAATAGTGCTCATTAATTTCACCCTTTGACGCATATAACCGTTTTGCCGGCCGCTATTTGCTGTTCTCACTCTGTCCCGTGTATCACTTGTATCGGGGACCTATTTGCAGGTAGAAGGAGATGATTGTGACCCGAGTGTCCCCGGGCACATGCAGCTTGTAACCTGCAAAAACTCGCTGTCCACGGACCGGAGCGGCTTCCTGGCAGCGACGTTAAATGCGGCTGACTGTTTTCGTCTGCAGGGCCAGCGGTGTGAGACACTGGTAGTTTGTGGATGCTGGACAGGATTCCCAATGCTCAGTGTTGTTTAAAAAGGGAGTCTTAGACGCGTTTCGTAACTTCCTGTCACTTTTTCCATTATGTGTAAAAAATATTTATTCTTTAGCGCGACCCCTTAAACCAATTGTATATTGTCCCATTTTTTGAAGCTGATACAGATAGTCTTCTGGGGTCAGACGAAATAGAATAGTTTAATAATGATATGATTATGAGATAACAGTATTTTAGTAATATGACGTATAGTATACATTAACCTGCGCTGTCAGGTATTTACTGTTTGCATTTTTTCATTGCTTACAAAACATTTAGAATACATACATTTTCAACAATTTTTTTTTTTTTACTATATATATATATATATATATATATATATATATATATATATATATATAATGTCTTCATTTCCCAGAAATTTCAGCCCCCTACGCTATTTTTAATGCATACCAAATAAACATTAATGGTGCGATGTAATGCATTCAAAGATCGCTGGAGGTGCGGGATGACGGCCGAGCGCATATTGTTCAAGGGGCAATCATGTACAAGGCTAAACAATACGTTGTACATGATTGCCCCTTTGAAAAAAAAAGTCTGAGTTTGGCCGGCATCTCGCACAGTCACTAGACTTGGAGTTTATTACCGCCCCAAGTTTTAATCTGTTTTTTTTTCTTAGGTTGTTGGTACTAAAAGTCATGGACTTACGCAACAAATATTAAGTGACCCCAAAAAAGAGTCGTCTTTCCCTCCATCCAGTGTTTTCCTTTGCTTCTGAATCTGGGGAACACCACCAACCCTCATCCCATTAGAACCTCCTATGAGGAAACATATATAATATTGAGGAATTTTTGGTTAGACCATTCTAAATCTCCTTTAATGTCTATAGCAGAGGTTCCCAAACATGGTCCTCAAGGCACCTCAACGGTCCTGGTTTTAAATGTATCCATGCTTGGCCACAGGTGACTTAATTAGCACCTTAGTCAATTTGATTTAACCATCTGTGCTGAGCCGTGGATATACCTAAATCCTGGACTGTTGGGGTGCCTTGAGGACCGCTTTTGGGAACCTCTGGTCTTAGCCTTCTCAACCTTCTCGGGTTTGCTAGGAGGACAAGGAGAGGTCTTGTGTGGAATTCTCAACTCTGCCTTTCTCTTTTAGAAAACAACCAGAAACATGGAATAGAAAGTGAGATTTATAGCTAAAAGTTTTCAGGGAAGAAGTGTTTTCCCCCAAGAGTTGCTGATTCAGCAGGTAGTAGAAAACAATTAGTGAAGTTAACTCCTAGCTGGTTTTTAATGCTTGGTGCCATGAACAAATATAGTCTATTGATTTATAAATCGCATGCACCGTCTCTCTCATCAAGGGATCGTTGTAAACGGCAAATCGATGCATCTTAATCTTTTTTTTTTTTCTTTTTTTCTTCACGTTTGACATTTTCTAACTATACTTATACCCAGCACAATCTGTATTCTATTACATAGTGCTGTCTCTTTCATGCTAGTGCTAGTGAAAGGGTTGAAACCCTTTTAATTTATATTGTACATTTAATGTGCCCACCATTCTCCAGTCTTATATGCTTGTGATTTATGGCTCCACTGGTTTTTCATTTTTTTTATTATTGTATGTGTGTTCTATTTGTACTGTGTGTGTGTGTGTGTGTGTGTGTGTGTGTGTGTGTGTGTGTGTGTGTGTGTGCTCACTTTCCAGTATTGGGTGATACGCAGGCCTTGCTTCACAGAATATGTTCTCCACAGTGGAATGTATTACAGATCTAGGAAAATTAAACCACACCTAGGCCCCAGGGCCCTTCAGTGCAAATATATCATTATCAATTTGTAAAATGGGTTCACTCATTTTTAATGTACTGTGTAACAATTTTTCTTTAACATAGCAGAATAGCAGAAAATTCACTCCCAATAGTTAACTCCCTTAATGATTCTGAACACCCATCGTTAAAAGCACAAGCACTAAAAAAGGATATATAATATATAGGTTGCTTACACCACTACCCTACTGGGTTTTGAAGATGATAAAATGCATAGTATAAGGTTGATGCAGGACTAAAACGAAATCATGAAAAGCTTGCAATCAAATGACTGCCCATAGACAACAAAGCACACATAACCCAATAGATGTTGGTAGTCTCTTAGACGGTAAGCTCTTACGATCAGGGCCCTCCGCTCTCCCTGTTCTCACTTTGCACTATCTTGGTTTCCAGTATGCTCCTACTTGGTCAACATCTCTGAGCCTTCTGTCCGCCCTTACCAGAGCCCAGGGCCATTAAGTGCTACTGTTGATAATTGTCACTCATTTAGTTGTATCATTATCATTTGGATTTTTGCCCTTGTACTGTCCGAATATTTTTTTTAAACATTTTATTGTTTATATTATTTAAATTGTACAGGGGTATGGACTCTTGGTGGTAACGTATAAAACATATTATCAAGTGTTCTGCAATCTTATTTAATGCTTATTGTTTGTGCAGTTACATTTAATTGGCACATTTCCAAGCTGAAATGTTCTATATATATCTTATTAGTATGATCCAGTATTCTGGACAAAGCTGCAAATCCATATACTCGAAGCTAGAGACCTCAACAAGGCACATCTTATGTTACTGCAGATTATTACCAGCTGCCATACCATTTATCAGTGAGCTGGCACTTCCTGTCTCTGGTGCTTAGAGGCTGGTCCTTACAGTCATTTTGCCAGGGCCCAATGGTTTATTTCAAACTCAACGTTTTCAGCATATAATACAGAGGAGGGGTGTGAATTGAAGGATCGGACACTGGAGCTTTTGACTGAGTCTCCTGCTCAAAGTCCCCCCCCCAAGCCCACCCCCCGCACCTATCCCCTGCTATAGCCATTTTAGTGATCTTCATAAATGGTGGGCCGTTTGGTGGTGGTAATGGTGGTAGTGCTGCTTTAAATAAAGTTTAAGTATTTTCTATTTACTTCTATAAAAAAAAATGTGTGTGTGTGTGTGTGTGTGTGTGTGTATATATATATATATATAATGAATGTACTCTGCAATATGTGGTTGGGGGGGGGGGGAAGGCAGCATGAGCAAATGGTCCACCATGTTGTTGAATGGGGTTGGACAATGCAGTTATTGTTATTCTTTTATTTATATTGAGCTTACTTTTTACATATCACCAAACATTACCTGGCTCATGATCCAAGCATATGATGTCCAACAACATGAAAGAAAGTGAAGAGAGTCCTGCTCAAATAACCGCAAAAGGGGTGGAAAACAACACCTACTGTACGTAAGGTGGTTGACTTATTATCGTATCTGTAAGGCGGAAGCATTGTACTAAACCAACTTAGCAGCCTCCATTGACTACTGCCATTTCTGTGCTGCTACCTGTTGTGTGGTATGGTTGGAATGAGGGAGAGACACTGGAAGGTGGAGACATGAGATATAAAAGCAGTTGGCAACCATGACCTTATCTTTCACTATTTTCTCTCACACCGTTGGCTTCCCTTCCTCCTCTGGTTTTGTTCTTCTGCTCTCATAGGCACTCTTCATGGTAGCTATGTGTCTGATATATATAATTTATATCAAACATACTTCTGAGTAAGGATACTTGTTCCCCAGGGTCCATGGTGATCACCAAAAGAAACAAAGATGGCAACATCCATGACTCTAGAAATCTTTGGTTCGGGCAGCAGAACTGAGATGGTATTCTAGCAGGTCCTTGCTCTGTGATGCTTCAGTACTACTCTGTAAGTTCACAGATATATAACCGTGTTATATTTGTGAGAACCTGGTTATGTGGGAGCCATCTTTAATTGGTATCCACAAACCTCTTACAGTATATCCTAGCATGCCCAGTACTAATAGGAGAAAATGCACCTCTGCAGGCCGACCCAAGCTGACTTTTAAAAAAATGTGAAAAGTCAATACAATGAATCCAAATAATCATTATTGAAAACTACAGGATTAGTGGATACAGAGTAGGCATAAAAAATGTGATTTTCTTTAAAACAGAATTACCTTTACAAGAGTCCAATTAGTCTTATTAAATTTAATTGATTTTGTTCAGCAGGTTGATGAGGTTTGCATAATCTGTGGTAAAAAAAATACAAAATTAGCCTCTGTCCATGAAATGCATAATATAACAACACTTCTATGTTTGTCACACAAGATAGTTTTATTGTATGCTTATCACAGTCTAGTAGAACTCTTACATTTCATATTAGGTATGTGTGCTGCCCAATATTCTTCTTCTTGTCTTTTAGATAAATGGCCCCACAGTTTAGCGTCATCAGCAAATAAGGACACGGTTGAATTGAGCATGGCTTCAGCACTATATACTTTCCACTTGGCATAAGTGCCTAGTGCTTCTCTGCATCTCCTTGCATCAGTATTGCAGATCATTCCCATACCACTCTGTCTTACACGTCTTGGTAAAAATGTTTGCCCTTTCCAACAATCCTCTTGTGTCACTTTCTCCTTTTATGTGGGGAATCCATAATTGAAAGACCTACTGTTATACCAATTACTAAACATAATTGGTAACTAGGATTTTTGGAGCCCAGGGCAAGGTAGTAATTTTCCCCTACCCCCACATTTGTTGTTAAGGGCCCTACACACTTAGCGATTTCACTGATCGATATGAACGTTCTCGTTCATTTATGAATGAGAACTCGTTCATCGTTGGTGCCTGCACACTGACCGATATGAACGATGAGCGGCCCCGCGCTTGTTCATCGTTGAAGCCCGGTCTCTTGTGAATGCAGGCCAATATGGACAATCTTGTCCATATTAGCATGCACGCATATGGAGTCGGGTAACTGGGGGGGGGGGGGGGGGGGAGTGAAGAAACGTCACTCCACCCGTCACCTCCCCTGTTCCCGTCGACGAGGTGGCCTGTCTGCCGTATCAGCCGCCGGACAGCTCGGCAGTGGGCCGCCTAATGTGTAGGGCCCAGAATAGTTGCTAGCCTAGTGGCCTCAGAGATATTCACTTCTCCATACCATCCCCTGATATCCAGGGGGCTTCAGACTGTTGTAATTATTATTACTACCAGTTATTTATATAGCGTACACATATAACGCAGTGCTTTATAGAGCATATTTGGCCATTCACATCCGTCCCTGCCTCAGTGGAGCTTAAAATCTATATTCCCTAACACATATGCACATGCACACATTCACGCCAGGGTTATATTAGTTGGGAACCAATTAACCTACCAGTCTATTTCTGGAGTACCTGGAGGAAACCCACGCAAGCACAAGTGGAATATACAAACTCCACACAGTTAGGGTCCCTTGACATCAGTGCTGTGAGGCAGTAATGCTAACCATTACACCGTCCATACTGTAATGAAGAAATGCTTAGTGCAGCTATGTATACTGCACTGTTGCTGGTCTATAGCCCCCCAATAATTGTCACAACCACCTGTCGTATCCAACGCCCAGGGCATGTGCGCTTTGTGGTGCAGGAGGTGATAGTGGGGTGAGGATGATGCTCTCAAGGCATCCAGACTCTAAGGAAGGGGATGGGGGTGGGGGCAATAACGTGGCTAGTTGAAGCTTGGCTCCTAAATCCACCCCAGCTCACATGTACATTGGACAAGTCTATTCTTATGGATTCTACTGAGAAGATAGTAGGCTCCACAATGAAGCGGGGTTAGGGGTACAGTGATCTTGTTTCTTAATTATGACCTGATACAATCTCTAATTTAGTCCTTCCCTGGCCTAGTCTGCTTTGAAATGTTTAATGATTACAATATCACAGCTAGCGTCAGAGCAGTTGTCCTCCCACCCCCTGTGCGGTATGCCAGCCCCACCCCCAATCCATGACATCATGTGAGAGGGTGGGTACGGAGACAGAAGTAGGCCAGGACATTCCAGACGGCTGTACACACTGCAAGGTGCGTTCCTGGACTGTCCTTTTGTCTGTTCTAGGTGCCCTGCTGGCCAGGTGGGATAGCTATGGTGCAGCCCCCAGGACAATGGGCGATGGCACTGCCCACACATCCCTCCCTACGACCCTATTAGCGGCCCAGTCATAACTTTCATCCACTGAAGAAACAAATATACCGATTACATAAAAATGTTCTTTTAATATCCTTAATTCTAATGCATCGGTTTTTATTGGAAGACTCCTGGAATTACTAACTATACATTTCATGTTTTTACTGCAACATTTCATTTTATGTTATTGGCTTGGTAACATACGGTATAAATAAGAGAAACTATAAAAAGCCATATTATAACTGTATTTTCTTTTCAGCCTTCTGGGGAAAGGGTTAGGGGACACGCTGGGTCAGCAGCCATAATAACCGACTAGTCATGGTAATGAATGTTTTGTGCCTCCATTCAATCAGAAAAAGCTCTAGGCCGCATGGTAGAGTTTATTCACACTGCTCTATGTTGAACTATGATCATTTTTCAGCTGGGTCGGACTGAACAAGTAATGCACTTTTTATTTACAGCCCCATAAATATCTTTTCACTTCCCAAGGGTGGCTTATAACCAGACCTTCAATGTATTCATTATTATTAAAAAATAAACTCACTGGAACCTGGCTTGTGGTATCTGAGACGGGTGGGGGCTGTTCTGAAAGTGGGGGGCTTTTTGTTTAATCGGCGTCAGTGCATGTTTTGTTATGCAAATGTCGAAAACCGCTTTAACTAAACTAAAGATTCTTAAATGTGATTGAGCATCCAGGGGTATGATATGGCTGTGGGTGGGTGGGGGCAGGGGTGGTATCTCAGCAAATTTTGGGCCTTATTAATTATTACAATTTGCCTCGGAGGAGGGGGGGGGGGAACGGCCCAACCTCTTGAAGGGTTAATGGTCCAATCTGGGTACTTAGTCTACGACCCAGCTAAGCTTGGCATTAGCAATAAGGGCACGGTGTGCTGGCTCCAAACACCTCTGTGTCTCCCTGCAAGGGCTGTTTGTGGGTTAATTTTGTTTTTAACCTTTCCTGTGTGTGCTGTCACATTTTTACAATATGTCAGGCAAAGAGTGTGTTCCATGTACGGCAGAGTGTTCCTCTTCCCCATGGAGCTCACTACTATGTACTCAGTGTAGTGCACCTTCTCAAGCTAGCGGGGCTGAACCAGCATGGCTGGATTCCCTTAAAGGAATGATTTCTAATATCTCTAATAAATTGTCCAACAAAACTTACCCTACAGTCCTTTCTCTGACGTCCTAAGTGGATGCTGGGGACTCCGTCAGGACCATGGGGAATAGCGGCTCCGCAGGAGACAGGGCACAAAACTAAAGCTTTAGGATCAGGTGGTGTGTACTGGCTCCTCCCCCTATGACCCTCCTCCAAGCCTCAGTTAGGTTTTTGTGCCCGTCCGAGCAGGGTGCAATCTAGGTGGCTCTCTTAAGGAGCTGCTTAGAAAAAGTTTTTAGGTTTTTTATTTTCAGTGAGTCCTGCTGGCAACAGGCTCACTGCATCGAGGGACTTAGGGGAGAGAAGTTCAACTCACCTGCGTGCAGGATGGATTGGCTTCTTAGGCTACTGGACACAGGTAGCGCACAGCACTGCAGCTGTGCGCCATTGTTTGTCACACACTTCTCACCAACGGTGACGGAGGGTGCAGGGCGCTGCTGGGGGCGCCCTGGGCAGCAATGTAAATACCTTTTATGGCTAAAAAATACATCACATATAGCCCTTGAGGCTATATGGATGTATTTAACCCCTGCCAGATATTACAAACTACGGGAGAAAAGCCCGCCGGAATAGGGGGCGGGGCTTATTCTCCTCAGCACACAGCGCCATTTTCCTGCTCAGCTCCGCTGTGAGGAAGGCTCCCAGGACTCTCCCCTGCACTGCACTACAGAAACAGGGTAAAACAGAGAGGGGGGGCACTTTTTTTGGCGATTTTTTAATATATTTAAGCTGCTATAAGGATACAACACTTATATAAGGTTGTTCCCATATATATTATAGCGCTTGGGTGTGTGCTGGCAAACTCTCCCTCTGTCTCCCCAAAGGGCTAGTGGGGTCCTGTCTTCGATAAGAGCATTCCCTGTGTGTCTGCTGTGTGTCGGTACGTGTGTGTCGACATGTATGAGGACGATGTTGGTGTGGAGGCAGAGCAATTGCCGGTAATGGTGATGTCACCCCCCAGGGAGTCGACACCGGAATGGATGGCTTTGTTTATGGAATTACGTGATAATGTCAGCACATTACAAAAATCAGTTGACGACATGAGACGGCCGGAAAACCAGTTGGTACCTGCCCAGGCGTCTCAGACACCGTCAGGGGCTGTAAAACGCCCTTTACCTCAGTCGGTCGACACAGACCCAGACACGGACACTGAATCTAGTGTCGACGGTGAAGAAACAAACGTATTTTCAAGTAGAGCCACACGTTATATGATCACGGCAATGAAGGAGGCTTTGCATATCTCTGATACTGCAAGTACCACAAAAAGGGGTATTATGTGGGGGGTGAAAAAACTACCTGTAGTTTTTCCTGAATCAGAGGAATTGAATGATGTATGTGATGAAGCGTGGGTTAACCCAGATAGAAAAGTGCTAATTTCAAAAAAGTTATTGGCATTATACCCTTTCCCGCCAGAGGTTAGGGCGCGCTGGGAAACACCCCCTAGGGTGGATAAGGCGCTCACACGCTTATCAAAACAAGTGGCGTTACCGTCTCCTGATACGGCCGCCCTCAAGGATCCAGCTGATAGGAGGCTGGAAACTACCCTAAAGAGTATATACACACATACTAGTGTTATACTGCGACCAGCCATCGCCTCAGCCTGGATGTGCAGTGCTGGGGTGGTCTGGTCGGATTCCCTGACTGAAAATATTGATACCCTGGATAGGGACAGTATTTTATTGACTATAGAGCAATTAAAGGATGCTTTTCTTTATATGCGAGATGCTCAGAGGGATATTTGCACTCTGGCATCGAGAGTAAGTGCGATGTCCATATCTGCCAGAAGAAGTTTATGGACGCGACAGTGGTCAGGTGATGCGGATTCCAAACGACATATGGAAGTATTGCCGTATAAAGGGGAGGAATTATTTGGCGTAGGTCTATCGGATCTGGTGGCCACGGCAACTGCCGGAAAATCCACCTTTTTACCTCAGACCCCCTCCCAACAGAAAAAGACACCGTCTTTTCAGCCGCAGTCCTTTCGGTCCTATAAGAACAAGAGGGCAAAAGGACAGTCATATCTGCCCCGGGGCAGAGGAAGGGGTAAGAGAGGGCAGCAAGCAGCCCCTGCCCAGGAACAGAAGCCCTCCCAGGGTTCTGCAAAGCCCTCAGCATGACGCTGGGGCTGTACAAGCGGACTCAGGAGCGGTGGGGGGTCGACTCAGGAATTTCAGCGCACAGTGGGCTTGCTCACAGGTGGACCCTTGGATCCTGCAGGTAGTATCTCAGGGTTACAGGTTGGAATTCGAGAAGTCTCCCCCTCGCCGGTTCCTAAAGTCTGCTTTGCCAACGTCTCCCTCAGACAGGGCGACGGTATTGGAAGCCATTCACAAGCTGTTTTCTCAGCAGGTGATAGTCAAGGTACCCCTCCTACAACAGGGAAAGGGGTATTACTCCACGCTATTTGTGGTACCGAAGCCGGACGGCTCGGTAAGACCTATTCTAAATCTGAAATCTTTGAACCTGTACATACAAAAATTCAAGTTCAAGATGGAATCACTCAGAGCAGTGATAGCGAATCTGGAAGAAGGGGACTTTATGGTGTCCCTGGACATAAAGGATGCTTACCTGCATGTCCCAATTTGCCCTTCACATCAAGGGTACCTCAGGTTCGTGGTGCAAAACGGTCATTATCAGTTTCAGACGCTGCCGTTTGGATTGTCCACGGCACCTCGGGTCTTTACCAAGGTAATGGCCGAAATGATGATTCTTCTGCGAAGAAGAGGCGTATTAATTATCCCTTACTTGGACGATCTCCTGATAAGGGCAAGGTCCAGAGAACAGCTGGAGGACGGAGTAGCACTAACCCAAGTAGTGCTGCAACAACACAGGTGGATTCTGAATTTTACAAAATCTCAGTTGACCCCGACAACACGTCTGCTGTTCCTGGGAATGATTCTGGACACGGTTCAGAAAAAGGTGTTTCTTCCGGAGGAGAAAGCCAAGGAGTTATCCGAACTTGTCAGGAACCTCCTAAAACCAGGAAAAGTGTCTGTGCATCAATGCACAAGAGTCCTGGGAAAGATGGTGGCTTCTTACGAAGCAATTCCATTCGGCAGATTCCACGCACGAACTTTTCAGTGGGATCTGCTGGACAACTGGTCCGGATCGCATCTGCAGATGCATCAGCGGATAACCTTATCGCCACGGACAAGGGTGTCTCTTCTGTGGTGGTTGCAGAGTGCTCATCTGTTAGAGGGCCGCAGATTCGGCATACAGGACTGGGTCCTGGTGACCACGGATGCCAGTCTGAGAGGCTGGGGAGCGGTCACACAGGGAAGAAACTTCCAGGGAGTATGGTCAAGCCTGGAGATGTCTCTTCATATAAATATACTGGAGCTAAGAGCAATTTACAATGCTCTAAGCCTGGCAGAACCCCTGCTTCAGGGTCAGCCGGTGTTGATCCAGTCGGACAACATCACGGCAGTCGCCCACGTAAACAGACAGGGCGGCACAAGAAGCAGGAGAGCAATGGCAGAAGCTGCAAGGATTCTTCGCTGGGCGGAAGATCATGTGATAGCACTGTCAGCAGTGTTCATTCCGGGAGTGGACAACTGGGAAGCAGACTTCCTCAGCAGACACGATCTACACCCGGGAGAGTGGGGACTTCATCCAGAAGTCTTCCACATGATTGTGAACCGTTGGGAAAAACCAAAGGTGGATATGATGGCGTCTCGCCTCAACAAAAAACTGGACAGGTATTGCGCCAGGTCAAGAGACCCTCAGGCAATAGCTGTGGACGCTCTGGTAACACCGTGGGTGTACCAGTCAGTGTATGTATTTCCTCCTCTGCCTCTCATACCCAAAGTACTGAGAATTATACGGCAAAGGGGAGTAAGAACGATACTCGTGGCTCCGGATTGGCCAAGAAGAACTTGGTACCCGGAACTTCAGGAGATGCTCACGGAAAATCCGTGGCCTCTACCTCTAAGACGGGACCTGATTCAGCAGGGACCGTGTCTATTCCAAGACTTACCGCGGCTGCGTTTGACGGCATGGCGGTTGAACGCCGAATTCTAAAGGAAAAAGGCATTCCAGAAGAGGTCATTCCTACACTGGTTAAAGCCAGGAAGGAGGTGACTGCACAACATTATCACCGCATTTGGAGAAAATATGTTGCGTGGTGTGAGGCCAGGAAGGCCCCCACGGAGGAATTTCAACTGGGTCGATTCCTACATTTCCTGCAAACAGGATTGTCTATGGGCCTCAAATTGGGGTCCATTAAGGTTCAAATTTCGGCCCTGTCAATTTTCTTCCAGAAAGAATTGGCTTCAGTTCCTGAAGTCCAGACTTTTGTAAAAGGAGTACTACATATACAGCCCCCGGTTGTGCCCCCAGTGGCTCCGTGGGACCTGAATGTAGTTTTGGATTTTCTCAAATCCCATTGGTTTGAGCCACTCAAATCGGTGGATTTGAAATATCTTACATGGAAAGTAACCATGCTACTGGCCCTGGCTTCAGCCAGGAGAGTATCAGAATTGGCGGCTTTATCGTATAAGAGCCCATATCTGATTTTCCATTCGGACAGGGCAGAACTGCGGACACGTCCTCATTTTCTGCCTAAGGTGGTGTCAGCGTTTCACCTGAACCAGCCTATTGTGGTGCCTGCGGCTACTAGCGATTTGGAAGATTCCAAGTTGCTGGACGTTGTCAGGGCATTGAAAATATACATTTCAAGGACGGCTGGAGTCAGAAAATCTGACTCGCTGTTTATACTGTATGCACCCAACAAGCTGGGTGCTCCTGCTTCTAAGCAGACGATTGCTCGTTGGATTTGTAGCACAATTCAACTTGCACATTCTGTGGCAGGCCTGCCACAGCCTAAATCTGTCAAGGCCCATTCCACAAGGAAGGTGGGCTCATCCTGGGCGGCTGCCCGAGGGGTCTCGGCATTACAACTCTGCCGAGCAGCTACGTGGTCGGGGGAGAACACGTTTGTAAAATTCTACAAATTTGATACCCTGGCTAAAGAGGACCTGGAGTTCTCTCATTCGGTGCTGCAGAGTCATCCGCACTCTCCCGCCCGTTTGGGAGCTTTGGTATAATCCCCATGGTCCTGACGGAGTCCCCAGCATCCACTTAGGACGTCAGAGAAAATAAGATTTTACTTACCGATAAATCTATTTCTCGTAGTCCGTAGTGGATGCTGGGCGCCCATCCCAAGTGCGGATTGTCTGCAATACTTGTACATAGTTATTGTTACAAAAAAATCGGGTTGTTATTTGTTGTGAGCCGTCTGTTCAGAGGCTCCTACGTTTGTCATACTGTTAACTGGGTTTAGATCACAAGTTATACGGTGTGATTGGTGTGGCTGGTATGAGTCTTACCCGGGATTCAATATCCTTCCTTATTGTGTACGCTCGTCCGGGCACAGTATCCTAACTGAGGCTTGGAGGAGGGTCATAGGGGGAGGAGCCAGTACACACCACCTGATCCTAAAGCTTTAGTTTTGTGCCCTGTCTCCTGCGGAGCCGCTATTCCCCATGGTCCTGACGGAGTCCCCAGCATCCACTACGGACTACGAGAAATAGATTTATCGGTAAGTAAAATCTTATTTTCGGACTGCCAATTTTAAGGGCAAAGTCAGAGGATCATCTACTGCCAATAGAGGTGCTAGAGGTAAACCACGCAAACCTGCCGGTTCCCAGGAACAGAGCTCCAGTTCTGCTTCCTCAAAGCCTTCTGCATGACGGTGGACCACGTGGCCTGGGAGCCCAACTAAAAAATTTCAGTCACATCTGGACGACATCATGCCAGGATCCCTGGGTCATAGATCTTATTTCCCAGGGCTACAGACTGGCGTTTCAGGAGCTCCCACCTCACAGATTCTTCAAATCAGGCTTACCAGTTTCACAAGAGGCAAGTATAACCTTACAGGATGCCATTCATAAACTGGTTCAGACTCAGGTCAATGTTCCAGTTCCACCTCATCTGCAAAACAAGGGGTACTATTGCAATTTGTTTGTAGTACCGAAACCGGACTGTTCGGTGAGACCGATTTTGAATCTAAAATCATTTAACCCATACTTTTGAGTGTTCATATTCAAGATGGAGTCTCTGAGAGCGGTGATCTTTGGTCTAGAGGAGGGGTGATTCCTAGTGTCTCTGGATATCAAGGATGTGTACCTTCACATTCCGATCTGGCCACCTCACCAGGCTTATCCTTGCTTTGCACTACAGGACTGTCACTACCAGTTCCAGGCCCTGCCATTTGGTCTCTCCATGGCACCGAGGGTGTTCACCAAGGGGATGGCAGAGATGTTTCTCTTTCACAAGCAGGGAGTGAACATAATTCCATACCTCGATGATCTTCTGATAAAGGCAACGTCCAGGGAAAGGTTGTTGGGCAGCATTGGTCTCACAACCAAACTACTCCTGGATAACGGGTGGATTCTAAATCTCCCATAATCTCATTTAGAGCCAACTCAGTGGCTTCCATTTCCGGGAATGATACTGGACACCGAGTCGCTGAAAGTTTTCTTTATTCCATTGGAAAAGGCATTGGTAATCCAGTCGATGGTTCAGGACATCCCGAACCAAACCCGGATATCTGTGCATCTATGCATTCGGCTTCTGGGGAAAATGGTGGCCTCTTGCGAGGTGCTTCAGTACGGAAGGTTTCATGTGAGGCCCTTCCATCTGGATCAGTTGGACTAATGGTCCGGATCGCATCTTCACATGCACCGGAGGACTCCGTCTGTCGACAAAAGCCAGGATCTCCCTTTTGTGGAGGCTACAGACTTCTCACCTTATCGAGGGCCAACTGTTCGGGATTCAGAATTGGATTCTGCTAACCACAGACGCAAGCCTCAGAGGTTGGGTAGCAGTCACCCAAGGGGTGCAGTTTCAAGGAAGATGGTCAAGTCAGGAAGTCATCCTTTCAATCAACATTCTGGAACTCAGGGCTGTATATAACGCCCTTCTGCAGGCTTCATATCATCTTCAAGATCGGGCCATTCAGGTTAAGTTGGACAATGTGACTGCAGTAACGTATATAAGCCGACAGGGAGGGAAGAAAAGCAGAGCAGCAATGTCGGAGGTATCAAGAATTCTCCTCTGGGCAGAAAAACATGCTGTGGTGTTGGCGTTCTTCATTCTGGGAGTAGACAATTGGGAAGCAGACTTCCTCAGCAGACACGACCTGCACCTGGGGGAGTGGGGCCTTCACCCGGAGGTGTTCAGGTGCTTGACAAGTTGATGAGGATGTCCACAAATCTGCATGATGGCCTTTATTCTCAACAAGAAGCTCAAGCGGTATTGTTCCAGGTCGAGAGATCCACAGGCAGTGGCAGTGGACACTCTGACAACTCCATGGGTCTACCAGATGGTGTACGTGTTCCCTCCACTTCCGCTGATTCCAAGAATTCTGAATAGAATAAAAAGGGAAAAAGTTAAAGCAATTCTCATTGCTCCAGATTGGCCAAGAAGGGCCTGGTGCGCGGACCTTCTGGAGATGCTCCTGGAAGATCTGTGGCCTCTACCTCTTCGCGAGGATCTCCTGCAACAGGGGCCATTCGTCTATCAAGACTTAACATGGCTACATTTGGCGTCATGGAAGTTGAACGGCTGATTCTAGCCAGGAGGGGGATTCCTGACAAGGTCATCCTATGATACAAACCAGGAAGGGGGTAACGTCTAAACACTACCACCGTATTTGGAAGAAATACGTCTCGTAATGTGAGAGCAGAAAATATTCTGCAATGGAATTTCATCTGGGACGTTTCCTGCTTTTTCTGCAGTTGGGTGTGAATGTGGGCCTACGTCTGGGCTCCATAAAAGTCCAGATTTCAGCCTTGTCCATTTTCTTTAAGAAACAATTGGCATCTCTTCCTGAGGTCCAGACGTTCTTGAAAGGGGTTCTGCACATGCAGCCTCCCTTTATGCCTCCCACGGCACCTTGAGATCTCAATTTGGTGCTGCAGTTCCTCCAATCAAACTGGTTTGAACTGTTACAGGAGGTAGATGTAAAATATCTTATGTGGAAAACAGTCACACTGTTGGCCTTGGCTTCTGCAAGACGTGTCAGAGCTGGGGGGTGTTGTCTCACTAGAGCACCTATTTAATCCTCCATGATGACAGAGCTGAACTCAGGACTCGTCAGCAATTTCTTTCTAAGGTGGTGTCGGCGTTTCATATCAACCAACCAACCAATTTTGGTTCCAGTTGTTACCAACACCTCTGTTACTTCAAAGTCTTTGGATGTTGTGAGGGTTTTGAAGGTGTATGTGAAGAGAACAGCTCATCACGGGAAATCGGACTCGCTGTTTGTTCTTTATGATCCCAATAAGATTGACTGCTTTGAAGCAGAACACCCAATCAGGTTCACTATCCAGCATGCTTATTCCACGGCAGGATTGCCGATTCCAAAATCTGTACAGGCCCACTCGACTAGGTCAGTGGGTTCTTCTTGGGCAGCTGCCCGCGGTGTCTTGGCCTTACAGCTCTGCCGAGCAGCTACTTGGTTGGGTTTGAACACTTTTGCAAAGTCCTATAAGCTCGATACCTTAGCATCTGAGTACCTTCAGTTTGGTCAATCAGTTCTGCAGGACCCTCAGCACTCTCCCACCCGGTTTGGGAGCTTTGGTACTTCCCCATGGTACTAAATGGATCCCCAGTATCCTCTAGGACGTAAGAGAAAATAGGATTTTAATTACCTACCAGTTAATCCTTTTCTCATAGTCCGCAGAGGATACTGGGCGCCCGCCCAGTGCTTCGTTCGTCCTGCACTGTTATTTGGTTAAGTATTGTTATTGGTTCAGCTGTTCCTGTTCCAAATTTGGTTAGCATGGCTTTCCCTTTGTGTGTGCTGGTTCGGAATCTCACCACTTTTCTGATCTATCCTTCTCTCAAAGTATGTCCGTCTCCTCGGGCACATTTTCCTAGACGGAGTCTTGTAGGAGGGGCATAGAGGAGGAGCCAGCACACACAATCAAATTCTTTAAAGTGCCCATGGCTCCTAATGGACCCGTCTATACCCCATGGTAATAAATGGTTCCCCAGTATCCTCTAAGGACTACGAGAAAAGGATTTACCGGAAGGTAATTAAAATCCTATTTTAAATGTCTGAAATTGCGTTATTTATTTTTTGGAACTTACAGTATATGTAAATTGTAGTGATTTAAGTGCTAGAATAGCTCACATTCCTGTTGGGTTGTAGTCCAGATTCCGGTGGTCACCATCCCAGCGGTCACAATCTCGATAGAAAGTGTTATGATTAGAGTTAGGCACAAGGAGGATAGCAAGTGTTAGGCTACGGACGGGGACTGTTAGGGTTAAACCAGGTACGTTTCCTGATGAATCGAATTGGTTTATTGGCATTCAGTGTGTATGCCCAATGTGCGAGCCCCCGTCATCAGCGATATCTTCCGGTCTGCTGAATGGCATGGCATCTCCCCTCGCTCCTCTGCATTAGCACATGTGTGTGCGGGGTCCCATGCACCCCCCCTCCCACCCCCCCAATATCAGCTGGTTACACCTGGCTCTAGTGTGCAACAGTTAGGGTTAAGCTGCTGAAGGGAATTTTGACTGTTGGGATTCCACTACCGGACTATGACCGCCAGAATATCGTACTGAAACCCCTGTTAAGCTCTGTCATGGCTGGCTAACCTGTGGCTCTCCAGCTGTTGTTAAACTACAAGTTCCAGCATGCTTTACCAGCTGTTTGGCGGAAGGGTATGCTGGGACTTGTAGTTTCACAACTGCTGGAAAGCCACAGATTGGCCAGCCTTGCTCTACGGGTTAATAAAACTTACAGCTCTGGTGTCTACCTGCCACGATTGAGTTAATAAGGCAAAGTGAAAGCAGGTAATGGGTGTAAAAGAACATATTAGTATGTTTTTTGAGCCTTTATCATGGTAGTACAGTGGTATATATTATAGATACTGTAGCAATTTTTCGTTATGCTTTTGTCTGCCAGAAGGTAGTAGAAAATCTAATTACTGTAAGTCCTATTTTCCTTACAAATATTTGTTTTATAGGTTGAGCTGGGATGTTGATACTCAAGTTAGAAATAAATTTTATGATTTTTCACACGTCAGTGGCTATTCAGGTGCGCTACCTTAAATAAGATATGTATATATACAAGTAAATAAAATAATTTCAAAAGTATGGTCATGACAAATTAGATCCGTGTGTACGTGATAACAAAAGAATGTCTGTCACTCTACCACGAACATATAGCAATAGTATAAGCACAGTCAGTGTCGGACTGGAGCATTAAGGGCCAGTACTTAAGAAGTGTGGCCAACCACATAGGTTTGGCCTCCCATTATAAAGGATATATCCTGCAGACATGGATATGACCGTTCATGGTTTAGTGTCAATGTATAATTCAAGTGCACGGTTTGAAAGGTGACGTTAGAAGAGGATGTGGGAACCACCAGGGTTTTTTCTTGTGCCTCTGTGGGCCAGTCCAACCCTGAGCACAGTTGGTGAGGGCAGGCCACATCATACTCAGTGCTCTCAGGGGCTTCTCTCAGACACTGCCAGTAGGCCTACTGCCAGTACCGAGTCTTGTCTGCACAAGAATATGGTGCCCAAGGCTGTAGAGCACAGACGTATAAAGGAGGAGGAGGCTCGTGTCCATCCTTCTCTGTCGGGACCCCCTTCTCTGCAGCCAGCGCCCATCAGCGCAGTAGTCTGAGCACTAGAGGGGCACAGGCTCTATTGCGCATGCGCAAATCTCTAGAAAAATGTCCACCATGCCATTTACCGGAGGTTTGTAGAGAGATGCTGGCGGGGGACTCCTTAGAGGTGAGTATTTTAAAAAATGGGTGCAGGGTGTTTGGTGTTGGCCCCACAGGATCCTGGGGGCCAGTGTGCACCCATTATACTGTAGATAACCTACTGCTGTAGAGATAAGGGCTTGAGGCTGTAGAGAACTTTGAGGGATGGGGCTGGAGAGACCCAGACTATATCATACCTCCCAACTGTCCCAATTTTGGCGGTACAGTCCCGTTGTGCACGGCATCTATTCCCCAGCAGAGAGGACAGGGGGCATGGCCAGTAGCTTACTGAGCGTTGTCCATGCCTCCATAGTGACAAAAACGGAGGCGTGGTTAGTGATCGTGGTGCTTGCTGTGAAGCCACGCCGCCTTATCCTAAGATCACATCCCCTGGTGTGAGGCCACACCCCTTAATATCGGCTGCATGCCTTTGGCGCGTGAAGATGTCCCTCTGTTGAATGGACAAAGAAGTTGGGAGGTATGCTATATGGTGGTGACAATATCTAGTGACCTGGCGAATGACGGGTCAAATATACTCGTAAATAACTGTGTAAGCGTATGCATATTAGGGTATTTTGTGCACAGTATAGCTATCCTGGATATGCATTTGGTGATTCATAGTTTGTCTCCTTTACAGTTGCTGTACGTGCCACTGCCTGTTTATCATACTCTTGTCTATTGTGTCATTATAGCTTCTAGCTCCGTCCTGGCCAACCTGTGGCTCTCCAGCTGTTGTAAAACTACAAGTCCCATCATGCTTTGCCACAGTTTTGCTATTAAGGAATGCTAAAATCGTGGCAGGCATGCTGGGATGTGTAGTTTGACAACATCTGAAGAGCCACCGGTTGGCCAGGCCTGTATCTAGCTGCTTACATGGCAATAGTTTTAGTAGTGATCTTCTTCTGGTTGAAGTGGAAATTCTCATTATGTAGCTGCTATTTAAATTTTTATTACTTGTTGTTGTATTATATGGGATCCGGTGTGAAGATCAACATTGTCTAGGTCGACCACTATAGGTTGACAGTCACTAGGTCGACATGTTTT
Source organism: Pseudophryne corroboree (assembly GCF_028390025.1). Classification (NCBI taxonomy): domain Eukaryota; kingdom Metazoa; phylum Chordata; class Amphibia; order Anura; family Myobatrachidae; genus Pseudophryne; species Pseudophryne corroboree. The sequence goes on from NC_086455.1 coordinate 30,401,644, forward strand.
CAAGGTTGACAGGGTTTATAGGTCGACATGTTCTAGATCAACAGGTAAAAAGGTCGACATGAGTTTATCACTTTTCTTTTTTTTTGGAACTTTTTCATACTTAACGATCCACGTGGACTACGATTGGAACGGTAACCTGTGCCGAGCGCAGCGAGGCACCTTGCCCGAAGCATGGCGAGTGCACTAATTGGGGTTCACGGTCACCTTACGGAGAAAATAACATCCTAAAAAAACCATGAAAAACTCATGTTGACCTTTTGACCTGTCGACCTAGAACAGTGATGGCTAACCTTGACACTCCAGCTGTTCTTGAACTACACATCCCAGCATGCCCTGCATCAGTTTTAGCATGGCCAAACAGCAAAACTGTAGCAGGGCATGCTGAGATGTGTAGTCCAACAACAGCTGGAGGGTCAAGGTTAGCCATCACTGCATCACTGACCTAGAAACCCTGTCGACCTAGTGACTGTCGACCTATAGTGGTCGACCTAAACATTGTCGACCTAGACACTGTCGCTCTAATGATCCATACCCATATTATATAGAAATATACTGTGCTAACTACTCAGACCAGTTTGGAAGGGAGTTATCAGTAATCAGTCTTGTTTTTTTTTTTGTCTTTCAAAAATACAATGTTTTTCTCTTATTTTGTTCAGAGCTATCACTTGGGTTTGCCCTTAAGACCCCAAAAGAGATTAAACCGAAAAAGATTCCTGCCCCAAGTATGGGTTCCTTTTCCAGGAAACAAAGACACCAAACTTCCTATCTCTGATATGTTTGCGTTATTAATAAAACTTGCACAATTCCCATTTTTTATGACGGGCTATTAAAATTCCAGTTGGAAAGCCAGGAAAAGTGACCGAATAAACATAATTTTACTATCGCTAACCAATCAATAAGCTTCTACAGTCCCGTTAGAAGACAAGCAGTCATTGCACAGTATTACTCTTGCAGGCACTCTGTGTTGTTGAAGAGGCCAGAAAGTACTGGATCACAGGGTGCATTGGAAGAGCATGGTTGCTGTTGTGGATAGCATTGCTGCTTCAAAATACTGAGGTCTTGGGTTCAATTTCCACCACAGTCTTAGTTGTGTAGAGTTTGTATGTTCTCATCATGTCTGTGGGATTCCTCCCATAATCTTAAAACATACTGGTACTGTAGGTTAGTTGCTCCAGACAATTAATACCCCTTTTAGACCGCCAGCTATGAACACGAGATATCAGTGTACTGGGCCCCAAGATTTCTGTTGCCGGCCCTGGGTAGGAGACAGGGGCTTCAAAAGAAAGGAAACTGCAAGTGATAGTAGTTAAAACAGATAATAGGTGCCGCCAACAGCACCCCCTATACTGCAGCGCTATGTACAGTGGCACACGCCGCCCACACCTAGTTATGGCCCTGGTAGGATCAGAGGCATATGAACATATCTTGGTGAACTCTACTCATAAGTTGACATTGTTTTTAAAAGAGCTTTCAATTGGCCTATTGCAGTAATGTTGCTGAAAGTGTTTTATGCTGTACTTCTTCCATCTATTGCTTCATTTACCTGGAAGGTTTTTTTTTTTTTTTCCATTTTCCAGGGGTTTGAGCAAACGACTGAAGGCTCTGACTCTAGCGGCACAAATTGCAGCACTATGCAAAGAGGGGAGGGCCATGAGTGATTGTAAGAATGCTGTTATCACAAGCCCCCTGCACACTCCAACCCCATACTAATCTCACTAGTCCACCAGTTCCACCTCACACAATGGCTGCTCTGTAGTCTGATACCAATAATGCCCGAGGAAATATATATGTAAAGAAATAAATATATACAGTAAATATTATTAAGCACTAATCAACTACATCCTTTGCAGCCTATGTAAGCCCACTTGTATAAGATGGCTGAGGCTGCATGAGATGCTCTATTCAATTAGTTGGCTAGCTGATCAATACTATTGTCCATTACTACAATAATTGACTGTCAAAGCCCCTGGGTACAGAGGAGAAGGCACCGCTCATTGAAGATGAATCGGATCACTTGGTAGATTTAATTTTGTGTTTCATTGACCCCCCAAGAGGAAGGTTGTCATCGGAACATGTTTCAATGAGGCCACATGTTTATCAACTTATTGGACTATTTTCAGCAAATTAAATGGATCAAGTTGATTTAGGAGTGCACAGAAGCTAGACAACCCATAAGAGACTGGGTATAGCAGTATTTTAAAAAAATAAGGATACATAAAATTATTGCTGTTGGTGTACAGGGATGGTATCTGGGTCCCAAGGGTTGGGATTGCTGGTTGTCAAAATACCGACTACGGCATTCCGGTGATAAAAATCCAGACACTGACTAATTGAGGCAGCTAACCTTGATCCCAAACCCCCCTAACCCACCTTTCCAGCAGCCTGAGCTTAACCGCCCACACCCCAAGTTTCCAGCCAGCCCCTGATTGTTTGGGGGGGTCTACGAATTTTTTTTTACTGATACTCCATATAAATTTATTGTTACTTAACCGAAAGTACCGATAATTTTATACTGAGTACCAGTAAAAAAAAAATCATAAAAAAAAAAGAACACTAAGAATAGGTCTGTTACTCCTGATGTAAATCTGTCACATATATTAGCGATTACCAGCTGGATAAGCTTCAAGATGGTTTATGACTAAATATATGAATGCAATTTTGCTTTTTTTTTGTCCTCTATTTTCCTGCTTACTTCCCTTACTAAAGTATAGCTATGAAACTAGGGGGGTCATTCCGAGTTGATCGCTAGCTGAAAATGTTCGCTGCGATTAAGTAAAAAACCGGCACTTCTGCTCATGCTGCGCAGTATACTTTCACAATGGCCGATGTAGTTTCACACAGGGTCTAGCGAAACTTTTCAGTCGCACTGCTGGCCGCAGAGTGATTGACATGAAGAGGGCGTTTCTGGGTGTCAACTGACCGTTTTCAGGGAGTGTTCGAAAAAACGCAGGCGTGGCTTGGCGAACGCAGGGCGTGTTTGTGATGTCAAAACAGGAACTGAATGGTCTGAAGTCATCGCAAGCGCTGAGTAGGTCTGAAGCTACTCTGAAACTACACAAAATTATTTTGTAGCTGCTGTGCGATCCTTTCGTTCGCACTTCTGCTAAACTAAAATACACTCCCAGTGGGAGGCGGCTTAGCGTTTGCACGGCTGCTAAAAACAGCTAGCGAGCGATCAACTCTGAATGACCCCCTAGGTTATGTCATGATGCAGTATACCAAGACACTTATACTGAACAATTTTCATGTCCTACTTCTTTATCTACGGCTCATATCTTACTGTATATCACATGCCAAGGAAACCTGTAGCTTATACATACCCAGCCTACCTGTCATTGGTTTTCTGTTATTGCTTAATGCTCATTAAAGCAACGTTGCATTGCCATTGCTGAATGGCCATATAAAATGTCAATCTAACATGCCTCTTCTTATCTTCTAGATTCCTGACCCATCCGTGAAGAAGATTACTTGGATTTCTAGTTCCCAAATAAAATTCATGTATGGCTTGGCTAAAGTTCCAGCCTCTTGCATCGACTTTTCTTCACTTTGGACTTGTTACCTTCATCTTATTTATTCAAAGTCTTAATGTTCATGCTGTTGCCACAGGGCATCCCACAAGTGCTGGACCAAACCTCAACTGCTCAGGTTCTTTTGAATGTAAGGAAGGGGTTATATTGCCAATATGGTATCCAGAGAACCCATCCCTGGGGGATAAAATTGCCAGAGTCATTGTATACTTTGTGGCAATGATCTACATGTTTCTTGGCGTGTCCATCATTGCAGATCGTTTTATGGCATCAATAGAGGTCATAACTTCACAGGAACGGGAAATCATAATAAAAAAATCTAATGGAGAGACCTCTACAACAACCATTCGGGTCTGGAATGAGACTGTCTCCAACTTAACCCTCATGGCACTTGGTTCTTCTGCCCCTGAAATCCTTCTGTCCCTGATTGAGGTGTGTGGACATGGGTTTGTTGCTGGAGATCTTGGTCCATCAACCATTGTTGGGAGTGCAGCGTTTAACATGTTTATCATTATTGCTATCTGCGTCTATGTCATTCCCGAAGGGGAAGTTAGAAAGGTCAAGCATCTTCGAGTATTTTTTGTGACCGCGGCATGGAGCATTTTTGCATATATCTGGTTGTATATGATTCTTGCGGTCTTTTCTCCTGGAGTGGTTCAAGTATGGGAAGGTTTACTCACACTGTTTTTCTTTCCTGTATGCGTTGTCCTTGCCTGGGTGGCAGACAGACGTCTTCTCTTCTACAAGTACATGCACAAAAAGTATAGGACAGACAAACATAGAGCAATAATGATTGAGACAGAAGCCGAGCATCCTAAAGGAATTGAAATGGATGGCAAGGTAATGAATTCTCATTTTCTAGATGGGAATCTATTACACATGGATGGTAAAGAAGTAGATGAATCTCGCAGGGATATGATAAGGATCCTCAAAGATTTAAAGCAGAAACACCCAGAGAAGGATTTAGATCAGCTGGTAGAAATGGCAAACTACTATGCTTTATCACATCAACAGAAGAGCAGAGCTTTTTACCGAATACAAGCCACTAGAATGATGACTGGAGCAGGCAATATCCTGAAAAAACATGCTGCTGAGCAGTCCAAAAGAAGTTCCAGCTTGCAAGACATATGCTTGGACGAGTCAGAAGAGTTTGTGTCTAAAATATATTTTGACCCATGTTCCTATCAGTGTCTTGAGAATTGTGGTGCTGTCTTACTGACCGTTGTGAGAAAAGGTGGTGACATCTCCAAGACCTTGTTTGTGGACTATAAAACTGAAGATGGTTCTGCAAATGCTGGCGCTGACTATGAGTTCACAGAAGGAACCTTAGTTTTCAAGTCTGGGGAAACCCAAAAGGAGTTCTCCATTGGCATTATAGATGATGACATCTTTGAAGAAGATGAACATTTCTTTGTGAGGCTCAGCAACATCCGAATAGCTGAAGCACATGATCCAATGGAACCTAATAGTTTTAGCTACCCAAAAGCAGTTTTGGTTTCTCCGTATGTGGCATCAGTTACTATCTTGGATGATGACCATGCTGGGATTTTTACATTTGAATGTGACATCATACGTGTTAGTGAGAGCATTGGTGTCATGGAGGTCAAAGTTCTTAGGACATCTGGCGCTCGGGGCACTGTCATAGTCCCTTTTAGGACTGTTGAAGGAACGGCAAAAGGTGGGGGAGAAGATTTTGAAGATACATATGGTGAACTGGAATTTAAAAATGATGAAACTGTGTAAGTCAAACTTCTTTATTCCTATGATTTGGTCTTGCTGTTTACTTAACCTTTGAAATCACAATTGACAAAGTTCTTTTTCCAAAGACATGTATTACTAATTTTTAATCAATACGTTTAGAAATGTACTATTTATAAGAGGATGTATATTCCATACCTGAGCTTATAGGATGTCCACAATGCTTAAATGATGCAATACATTTATTAATTTGTTATATTAGAGTAATATACAGGTAGAATGGCTGGAAACATTTTGTCTGTTCTAGTAATTCTTCTGCAGTGGAAAATAAACTATTATTCTTACAAGTATTATTAACTGCCCACTGTATGCCTGACAATAATTAGACTTAAACACTGGCTTCAGATAGAGAGCCATTATTTGTATTACAAGATACATTTTTTTTCTACTTTGTTCCCCCAATGTATTTTATTTTACCAATGTACACTCGCAGGAAAATATAATGTAATACTAAAATGTTATTTATATATATATATATATATATATATATATATATATATATATATATATATATATATATATATATATATATATATATATAAATAAAATGTGTGTGTGTGCACACTCACATATACACACATACATACTATATATATGTATGTATATATACTGTGTATATCTATCCCGTAGCAACCCAACTCTGATAAACATCCATAAAGCCCTAATGTTTTTTTTTATAAATGGTTGTATTACGCTTTATTCTTGGCACAATGATGAGAGCGCTGAAGGAGATGATGAGTATGGATCATTTATCCACATGGGTGCCTAAACACAGACTATATATGAAAGTGGGTATCGGAGCAGCATTAATCCGTATTCTCTCTATAGTCCATCATCCATTTACATGTGAAAGTGCATGCGCATGGATTCTCTAACCTTGTAATGCATCAAAGCCAGCAAAAGTGACATTTACTAAGGCTTGGTAATCTCTACTTTAATTTGGGAGTTACTGCACTTTCAAAATTGGGAAAAGAAATTCAGTGCAGCACCGCTCCGCATTACCATGAGGCCACATAGATGGGCCATTTTATAGGATCAAGAGGTGGTGGCACCTCAACACTTTAGGGATTTGGTATGGGATCCCAGCTGTCGGGCTGCCTGCGGTCACATAAACGACATCGGCATCCTGACATTGAGAATGCCGATAGGGGAAGGAGTCTTTATTTCACCCCTCCCCTGTCCCTTACCCTAACACGCCTGGGGTGGCGGCTACGGCTAACACCCCCCTCTAGTGCTTAACCCTCCCCCCCCCCCTTCCTCCTGGGCCCTAGACCTTCCAGCGACCCCGATACTTACCTTCGGTATGTCAGCATTCTGTGTTCCAGCGCTGACTGCTGGGATGTTGAACGCATCTCCACTTTAGCACTAAACATTTCTTACTGTGGCAGAAAACCACACAGGGGATGCAACATATAATAGAAAAATATTAATGTTGTGGTGATTGTGGAGAGTATATTTGTAGCATTTATCTAATATTATTCAAAGGAATGCAGCATCATTTATTAATGACAGTAGACTGATAAAAGTTACTTTGAATTTTAAATTTTGATAGATGTTTCACCCCCTCCCAAATCCCTGTAGGTGTTTTATCTCTGGGGAAATTGCCGTATTATCTGAATAATTCTGGTTGTTTATGTTCTCTGATCTGTTTCATGCTTATTTTACTATAAGAAAATAATATTAACCCCTTCGGGGGCCAGGTTGAGTCCCCCCCCCCCCCCCACCTTTTCCCCTTAATACATCCCTGAAATGAAAATAAATCCCTTTCTTAGTGTTATTCAATACATGGTTATTTAGTAAAAAAAACAAAAAAATAAATATTACAGTAATCTTTATTTCAGATATTTGACAACCAATGGGGTAAGTTTTACTAAGGAGGGAGGTTTTTTGTTTTTTAGAACTGGTGATGTTGCCGATAGCAACCATTCAGATTCTACTTAACTTTTATCTAGCTGCTTCTAGAAGAGAATAGCTACAATCTGATTTGTTGCTATGGGCAACATCACCAATTCTAAAGAACTCCCACCTTAGCAAATTTACCCTCAAGTGAGAGAGGTGTGTACATTACACTTTAATGTTACAATTGGAATCACTGACCGCTCTATCTGGCATATTCAGTTTCTCATCTACAGTATTTATCACCTTTTTTAAAGGCCAGTATAGGGGGGGGGGGGGTTAATTCAGTTGACATGGAAAGCTGGCATTATCAGGGATTTTGTTTAATCTGCCGGGAGGAAATGTATACATTTAAAAAAAAAAAAAAAAACAGCATTAATTGAATTGCCCGAAGGAACCCCCCCCCCCCACATAAAAGCCAATTTTTTTGAGTGGGAAAATGTACCACTGCTAATTGAATTCCCCCCAAAATCCTCTGTTATTCCACCTTCATTGTAGTGGGATTGACACCCCTGCAATAGCCTATGCCAGATAAGTAGTTAGCCATCCATTAGCTACAAAGCTTTGTTTTATCATTTGTTTTCGATTTCTGTTGTTTATTTAGGAGATTAGGATAAAGGGGTTCAGTATGATTTATCGACTGACACAATACCGACGGTCATAATCCCGACAGCCATTGACCTACAGTCAAAATACCGACACGGTCAAAATACAGACATTATTATGCCGACATGTAAAAAATGCCAACACAGACAGAATACCGATATTTGAAATGCCGACACGCCAAAATACGGACATGAGTTTTTCTGGTTTTTTTTTTGTCAGTGTCGACATAGGTCGAAATGGGCACCGTTTAAGTGTACAGTGTCCCCTCGCATGGCTTTCTGCGCTCGCCATGCGTCGGGTACTGTGTCTCGCTGCGCTCTGCACACTATTATATTCCCCCTACAGGTCCACTGGGATGGTGAAAGTATGAAAAAGTCTGTTTTTGGGCAAAAATTCCTTAAAAATGCATGTCGGTATTTTGACATGTCAGCATTTCAAATGTAGGTATTCTGACTATGTTGGCATTTTGAACATGTCGGCATACTGATTGACAGTATTTTGACCGTGTCGGTATTTTGACTGTCAATGGCTGTCAGAATTATGACCGTCGGTATTGTGTCCTTCGGTAAATCAACTGCTACCGGGATAAAGAATGTACTGATTTCCAGGTTTACAATCATCTTACAGAGTCCGATATGACACTGTTTGTTTTGTGTACTACAAGGAAACACTGTAAGTGAGTACAGATACACAGTAAAGGTTATTCACTAAGCTAGGTACAAACATTATTTATTCAAAACCTGTCTACTTTACAAATGCTTTGTTGTGACATGATAAAACGCTGACATTATGTACAGATCAAAATGCAATGTTGGGATCAGCAAGTGAAGATGGGGTATTGACTTGCCATTACAAAGGCGCAGAACGATACGTTTTCTGCACAGGGGTCTTGTGCTGCCATACGTCAGAGGTACTATGAGTCGTACACAGCCGACCCTAACCAATATGATGCCCTAGGCAAGATTTTGGCTGGTGCACCGTTGCTAGTTCCACCTCTGACCCTGCACCCCTTTCCCAGCACCATCATCCCTCAACCATAGCAGTCCTCATTTTGGTGTTCCTACACCCTATATTTTAAACAGGAAAAGTGCGCACATTCAATGCACAGCTCAAAAAGGGGTGTGTTCCTGCTGGGAAGGGGCATGGACACACAATAGTACCCCCAATTCAAATTACGCTACACAGTAGTGTAACTTTATTCACATTTTATCATGCGAGAGTGTCCCTTATTCACGTTACATCACACAGTAGTATCACTTTGCCTTATAAACGTTACTCCTTACAGTAGTGCCCCTTGTTCACATTACACCACACCATATTGCTCTTTATTCACATTATACCACACAGTAGTGCCCCTTACACATTATTCCAACCTTTATTACTGCCCTTGTACACATAATGTCCCTTACACATATGCCGCACATTATTAGTGCACTTATACAGGATACAAATGGTGCCCCTTACACATTTGCCACACATTATTAATGCATTTATTGACATGACACACATAATGTCCCTTACACATGTGCCGAACACTACTGAACAACCAACCCACCAGCACACAGCACTCACATGGCCGCTATCACTGTGACCTCTGCCGCTGCTTGGATACAGATGTGTCCTCCTACATCTTGCTTCAATACGCCATGCAGCAGGAGATGCTTGGCTGGCAGCTCTGCTAACGTCGGGTGCCTATTTTTGATGAAAATGCGTCTTATTTGCATTACTGTGTGGCTAGGGTGAACAAGCAGCTTCTGCTGATTAAAATAATACATGCCTATATTCTATGCGCGACTGTGATTGTATCTGCATTCAAAATGCTATGTTACAGTGATTTCCAGGAGTACACTGTAATATAGCATTTAGAGTGCAGATGCAGCCGAAGTCGCACACAGAATATAGGCATGCCGCATATCATTTTAATCGGCAGAAGCTGCTTGTGCTCCTAGGCATACCAAATGCCCTGGGCATTTGCCTAGTTTGCCTATGCCTTGGGCCGACTCTGGTCGTACACTTCATTATATTTACTTGCATATGGTGAGGGCAAATATTTATTTTTATTGGCTGAACCAGGGCCGTAACTAGCAGTGTGTGACAAGAGCACCATCTCTGCTCTACGTTCCTTTCTTCTGGCAAGCACGGTGCCTGTAGTGGCAACTTGCTGCACCGTTGGAGCGTCAAAAAGAGCACCCTGTAGTCTGTGCAGCCAAATGAAGCGTCCTCAGGATGCACTGCGCTTAGCGGAGCTGACTGCTTCGCACCCATGTGCAACATCAAAGTGTCATGGATGTGACTTCATGTTATTGTGCGCTCAGTGGCAGAGCCACACTGGGCGCATTTGAGCTTGGTTACAGCTTTGGACTGGACACCTATTCTGCTAATCTGTTTACCAGAATCTGGAGACCTCACCGAGGTGGAAAGTGCATCATACCCCAGTGATTTCACTTCTAAGTCAGCTGATGAATTGCATTCTCATGACAATATAATGGCTGCTTGTGAGCTACAGGGAAGGCTTTAGTGAACAGCACTGTACCTAAACATTGTAGCAGACCAAGTACACTCCTTCATGGTAACGATATTCCCCAATGCCAGTGGCCTCATTTAACAGATAATGTGCCCAGCCACACTGCAAAAAAAAATGTTTAGAAATGGTTTGAGGAACTTGACAAAGAATTCAAGGTGTTGTCATGGCCTCCACATTCCCTAGATCTCAATCTCTTGGATATACTGGAAAAACAAATCCTAGCCATGGAGACCCCACTGCGAAACTTTTAAAGAATTTAAAGGATCTGCTACTAACATTTTGGTGCCAGATACCACAGGACACCTTCAGAGGTCTTGTGGAGCCCATGTTTTGATGGGCCAGAGCTATTTTGGCAGCGCAAGGTGGACTTACACAATTTTGGGCAGGTGGTTTTAATGTTATGACTGACTGGTGTATAGCTGATACTGTAGACCAGTGATCTCCAACCCGTAGCTCGCGAGCTACCGGTAGCTCGCCGTAGTATTTTAGGTAGCTCACAGAGTGCACGGGCTTGGGCAGTCACTGGCACTCCTCCTCCCTTCATTTTTAATATGGTGCCGGCCATCAGCCAATCAGAGCTCGTGGACCGGCAGCGGCGGCACCTGATTGGCTGCCGGACCGCGAGTTTTGAGTGGCTCACTTACCGGCACCATATTTTTAATGCCGGAGACTCAGTCACCCTCACACTGGGTATGTGTCACTGCTGAGAGGCATTATTTGTGTATCTGGCACTGCTGAGAGGCATTATTAGTGTATCTGGCACTGCTAAGGGGCATTATTTGTGTATCAATCACTACGCGGGGGGGCATTACTTGTAGTTTTGAGGACACACACACTTTTGTGAGGCCACACCCACTTTCGCAGGAACGCATGCCCAGAGGTTTTATTTTCCGAAAGTAGCTCACACCCCAATTAAGGTTGGAGACCACTGCTGTAGACAATCTGTACTGTTGGCAGATGGTACCCCATACTAATATTTAATATTTAAATTTTAGACAAAATATGATGATAACATTGGTCAACAGTATATTTAATCTACAAAACAATGAACAACTAACACAGCACTTCCACCTGTTCTCCACACAATGGGGCAGATGTATTAACCTGGAGAAGGCATAAGGAAGTGATAAACCAGTGATATGTGTAAGGTGATAAAGGCACCAGCCAATCAGCTCCAATATGTAAATTAACAGTTAGGATCTGATTGGCTAGTGCGTTTATCACCTTGCACCTATCACTGGTTTATCACTTCCTTATGCCTTCTCCAGGTTAATACATCTACCCCAATGAGAGAACCTAGTGCAGTACTAGAAGGATAAGTTCTCGCCATCTATGGGTTTCTCTTTAGCATGGCACAATTACAATTCTGCTAGTTTGGTCACTGATTCAACTAGTTTTGTAAAATGACTTTCTGTTTTTTAGGGCTTTTCTGTAATATTGATTTAATCCGTTCATTCCGGTCTTTTGGCAAAGCTGATACAGTAAGCATGATCTAAATTAATAAATAGAGGTCTGGGTGCATATTATGTGGGTGGCAGCAAGTTAGTTGGCAGGTATGTGACCGTTTCGAGTATGTTCCGTTGTCTCTGTTCCCTGACACACATTAGTAATTGCCTCGCTTGAAGACAAACTCAATATTGAACGCAGTGCATTGCCAAAAAGACCGCGGTGCCTGCCAATAGAAGCTAAATGATGTCTGGAGTGAATGCTTTGATTATGATTCATCAGAGCATTCAGTGTATAATCTATCATTTGGATCAGTCGCAGCTTTTGGAAAAGAAAAGTTCAGATCTTAATGAAACTTGTCATCTCCATAACCCCTTTGGTTATGTCCTATTTTGTGCATTATGTGCCTGGCTGGAGCGTTCTCTTGGCCCCGCACATTTCCGTAGAGTAAGTTCTTGTATATCTCTGCCATGACAAACACCTATTACCTTATTTCTTTATTATCTTGAGCCTTCAGCGGCCAAGTGTTTTGCAAGTTCCTTTTGGCCCAGACATTTTGACCATTGTAGAGATTGACATTTACAGAATGAATTGGTGAACTACACAACTGTTTATAGAACTTCAAAGTATGATTGAGATGAAGGCTGGCAACTGTCAGATACGTGATCTTGCTTTTATGTACCGGGGTTATTATTGTGGCAGTTGCATGCTGCAGTTAATGCTGTGTGTGTACTTTGTACAGTACCTGTGTGGCTTCTGGTTACTTAAAGACCCACGTGGGACGCCCATCTCATCATGGTGATAAAATGCTATTTCATTGAAATCTGCTACATAAATAGTACTCCCAAAACGGATACTGTAAATGGGTATGGGACTCGGGGTCGACAGTGTCTAGGTCGACACCTATTGGTCGACAGTGGCTAGGTCGACACGGGAAATAGGTCAACGTGAAAAAAGGTTGACATCAGTTTTCGTGGTTTTTTTTTCGGTGTCATTTTCTATGTAAAGTGACCAGGAACCCCAAATAGTGCACCGTGCCCCCTCGCATGGCTCGCTTCGCTCACCATGCTTCGGGCAAGGTTAACGTTCCCAATCGTAGTGCGTGTGGATCGTAAAATATGAAAACATTAAAAAAAAAAGTAAAAAACTCACTCGTGTCGACCTTTTTGCATGTCGACCATGTTCATCTCGACCTATTTCTAGTGTCGACCTATTCACTGTCAACCAATGGGTGTCGACCTACAGTAAGTGGTGTCGGTCGATCCAGAGTCCGGATATTACTGTATATATTGGTTGGGCCACTTGTGCTTACCCTTCGGGACCAAAATTGCTGCATGCTTTTTTTTTTTTTTTTTTTTTTTAACCATTGTTTAAAGCATATTTTTTGGAAGCTTTACATGATGATGGTGGCTTGTGCACCTTTGTGTCGGATAGTGATCATTTATGGTGACTTGTTGATATTAGCAGTTGTAAAAGTACATTAGAGCTATTAAGGATTATGTTCTACATGAGAAGTTTACGCAATTCAGTAAAGAGCAGGCAAAGCCTCAATTTCCTGTAAATTGCCATTTTATCGCTCAGATTTATCAAGCCTTGAAGAGTGAAAAATTTGCACGGTGATAAAGTACAGACAGCTCCTAACTGTCAGTTTTCAAATACAGCCTGAAACATGGTGATTGGTTAGTATTTTATCACCGTGCAATTTATCACTCTCCAAGGCTTGATAAGTCTGGGCCTAAGTCTGAGAGAGATGCTTCTGTACCGGAACAAGTTGTGGGAGTAGGCAAATCTCCCACATCCCACCTGCTTCCTTCCTAGCGGACAGGGGGGATGGGGAGAAAGTTACTGAAATTGTGTTGAAGGGGCAGGGCAAAGAATTGCGGCATTTAGCCCAGATCCCTACTCTTGGACCCACGAATCGTGGCAGTTTTCTTGGGTTGGGGGTGGGGCCTAATGACTTGTAAGCCCCCACCCCCCCCAAAGCCTCCAGCAACGTCTCCTCTCTGGGCTTCTCCCACAGAGGAGACATAAATTGTAGGCAAGTATGTTCCGTTCTCATAAACCTAGCATCCATATGGCAAGACACCCCGGCGCGCCAGAGCCACTCCATGAGGTGTAGTGTACAGTCTTTTACAATAAAAATCTTGCTTCTTACTCACATCGCAGCAAAACACCAACAAAGTATATTAGAGACGCTGTCCTGCGACTTTATCCGCACAGGAATTAGATTTAAAAACAAAGTCGCAGATGAAGCACAACAGGACTTGTGAGTAAAAGTCGAGGCCGCTGTGTCATTGCACTTCATATTCAGACTCACATATTCAGAGTCACACACAATTATACAAATATTATATATGAAATAGACCCCTACAAGCTTGCAATTTGTCATTTACAGTTGTTTGATTCAAATAAGATTTACATTTTTAGTGAAAAGATGCACTGCGCAGTCGAGTCACCTTGGCACTGGTGCGCCAAGAAAGGCTATTTATCATGAATAGAGCAACAGTGTATACACAGACACCCGTATCTGATCCCGTAGAGTGTGGCTCTGTATGTGTGGGACGAGCAGTGGTTCTTATTTGTAATCTTTCACTTCCTTTTTAGATCTTTTATTTTTCTATCTTTTATCATGATGTTCATTAAATTGACCCATAGTAGGTCACAACAGAGCTTGAGGGACACGGTATATATTTTTATTTTTACAGCAACTCTTTGTTTGCAATAATTGGAGCTGACATAGGAGGGCCAGTTACAGCTGAGAGAAATATACATCTGAGAACTAGTTCAGGTCTTGTGCGGCACAGGAGCACGATGTAGATAAAGGATGTGGAAGTGGTGTACCATTATAACTGAACTCTCCTGTGTAGAATGCTGAGCAGAAATACTCATACAAGCCTTGCTACAGTTTCGCTATTTGGCCTTGCTAAAAACTGTTGCAGGACATGCTGGGATGTGTAGTTCAGCAACAGCTGGAGGGTTACCCACCCCTGCTTTAAGTCGCATGTCTTTCAGAGAAATCATTAGAAAGGACCAATTTCCTTTGTCTCTCTGAGTGTTTAACCATCATTTTATTTAAATGTAGCCTAGAGATTGGAGTCTTCATGGTGATGTCACTGGATTCTGGTGAATGGACCGGCTGCGTTCTCGTGACTGGTCAGCTCACAAAATTCCTACTTATGCCATAAAGTGGGCAATGCAGGACATATCATTTCATCATTATGCCCCTACAATCTCGCTCTTAGTGTACTGTATGTTGATGATGTTTTTAACAGGATTGCAGACTCCACTTGGACTATTTAGAGATTAATTTTTAATGCCTCGTTAGGATTCAACATCTTGGCTCTATGGTGAAGTAAATCGCTGTCCGTCACAGATTAACAGAGCAGCCGGGGCAGACGCCCAGGTACCCCCCACACATAACGACGTCACCAGTGTGGAGTGCACTGTAGCATATTTACACTGGGGTTTCTGTGTGGCATGTTGTGAACTGGGGGCACTGCCATGTGCGTAACACTTTTTAATGACATCACCAGCATATAATATTGACATTTTTATTGGTAGTTGCCTTGGGGCCCCCACAAACCTCACTCCGGCCCTGATCACTGGCATCACAGAAGCCCACAAGCTTTGCATTGATGCACATTTGTCAATCAATTATGGAGACCTATAATAAACCTATAAACATTATGTATACACACCTGGTTTACACCAGGTATACGTCACATAGACTTATGCATTTTGTCTGCAAATTACAGATTAAATTGTAGACATCAATCAAACTTCAAACACTTCTACAGTACGTCACCAACAACTCACTCTCACGTACGACTGGAAGAAAACAAAGCATACAGTATTCTATTTATTAGCAATGAAAACAAGAGCAATCGCAAGCAGTTTACTAGAGTATGCGGATGATAGATCGACAATGTATTGGTCGACACTCAATAGGCGGCACCGTATGGTCGGTAGGTACAGAAGGTTGACGGTGCTTAAGGAGGACGGGTGCAAAAAGACAACCGGTTCATAAGGTCAAAATGACAACGTAAATGGGCGACACGTTTTTGGGGTTTTACACGTGTGCTCTCAACACTCGCTTGGTTTACTCTCCACGTGGACATCTATTGGGAATAGTAACCTTGCCAGATGCTTGGTTAGCAAAGCGATCCCGCAAGGGTAAACGTTTATACTGATGGTGGTCACATAACATGAAATATATAAGATTTGATACAACCTTCCCCTCAAAAAACATGTGTCGACCATTTGTGTGTCTGCGATTGTCACTTCAACCTTTTTGTACCTGTATTATCGTCATCTGCTATTGGCACCACCACCCACAATGAATCTGTCTTTCTCAGGGGTATATGCGTCTGTGTGCCAGTCTGCATATGTTCATGCAAATCTGCATGGGTATATATATGTGTGCACTGCCTTTTCTGGGCATGAATAGGGTGAGTTCACACAAAATACCCTACACTAGCTGCACGGTACTCACTCTGATATGGGCCCGTAGGGTATAACTTTTTTTTTTTTATGTATCTCCCAGTGCAAAAATATACAATCCCTCCTTGTAGGTTATTACAGGCATGGTAATCTGGGAGTGGAGGGACGTTCCCAGGTGTAGAAGCGAACAATGGGGTAGATGTATTAACCTGGAGAAGGCATAAGGAAGTGATAAACCAGTGATATGTGCAAGGTGATAAAGGCACCAGCCAGTCAGATCCTAACTGTTAATTTACATATTGGAGCTGATTGGCTGGTGCCTTTATCACCTTGCACATATCACTGGTTTATCACTTCCTTATGCCTTCTCCAGGTTAATACATCTGCCCTATGGACCTAATTCAGTAAGGATTGCAAACTCTACTAAGTAGCAGAATTTGCAGTCCTTGCGGTCGCATGCTGGGGCCGCCCATCACAGGGCAAGGCCGCCCAGCATGCTGACCACCCCCCCCCCCCCCTTCCTTGACCAAGCAGAAATTGCGATTGCACCGCAATTTCTGCTTGATCGCTAAAATTAAGGAAGCCTCCTGCCGGCGCATTCTGGCTGTGCCCCCAGGAGGCCCGCCGCAATCTTTTTGATCGCGGCGGCTGCGTGTGACTACATGCAGCGGCCCTCATCGCGCCCTCCCCCCATCATGGAGTGCTGGCAAGCCCTGCAACACACCGTCTTGGAAACGGAGCGTTGCCGTCCCGCGAGCGAATCAGGCAGAAGCATTCGCATTTTCTGTGGGCGCCCACCGAAAATGCTGGCGCAGGATAGGCCCTGCGCATCCTTTTAGTAATTTTTGCGGTTGGATCACGTATTGCGATCCAACCTGAATCGGGCCCCATGTCATTTTATACATAAATATTTAGTATGGCACTGAGACTCCTGACAAGTATTGTCTGCCGCTACGGTGTCTAAAGAGTTAAGTCATGGTGCGGAGTGCAGAAATAAATATATTTAAGAAGGTAATAAACAA
>NC_086455.1:31148862-31161362 GCF_028390025.1 Pseudophryne corroboree
AAGCCACTTTCTGGTAGTCTCCTGTCATTCTCCACCCACATAGCTCCATATTTAACCAAGATCTTCTCTCCCTCCAGGCATCCATTACTTCAGGCCTCATACCAGCATCCATCAAGGCAGACAGTCCTCGTACCAGCATCCATCAAGGCAGACAGTCCTCGTACCAGCATCCATCAAGGCAGACAGTCCTCGTACCAGCATCCATCAAGGCAGAGAGTCCTCATCCCAGCATCCGAACTCTCAGGTAAGCCACTTTCTGGTAGTCTCCTGTCATTCTCCACCCACATATCTCCATATTTAACCAAGATCTTCTCTCCCTCCAGGCATCCATTACTTCAGGCCTCATACCAGCATCCATCAAGGCAGACAGTCCTCGTACCAGCATCCATCAAGGCAGACAGTCCTCGTACCAGCATCCGAACTCTCAGGTAAGCCACTTTCTGGTAGTCTCCTGTCATTCTCCACGCACATAGCTCCATATTTAACCAAGATCTTCTCTCCCTCCAGGCATCCATTACTTCAGGCCTCATACCAGCATCCATCAAGGCAGACAGTCCTCGTACCAGCATCCATCAAGGCAGACAGTCCTCATACCAGCATCCATCAAGGCAGACAGTCCTCATCCCAGCATCCGAACTCTCAGGTAAGCCACTTTCTGGTAGTCTCCTGTCATTCTCCACCCACATAGCTCCATATTTAACCAAGATCTTCTCTCCCTCCAGGCATCCATTACTTCAGGCCTCATACCAGCATCCATCAAGGCAGACAGTCCTCGTACCAGCATCCATCAAGGCAGACAGTCCTCGTACCAGCATCCATCAAGGCAGACAGTCCTCGTACCAGCATCCATCAAGGCAGACAGTCCTCGTACCAGCATCCATCAAGGCAGACAGTCCTCGTACCAGCATCCATTAAAGCAGACAGTCTTCATTCCAGCATCCTAACTCCAGGTAAGCCACTTTCTGGTAGTCAGGAGACTAAGGCTGGGTTCACACAACTGATTTTGACACAAAATTGGCTGTGGAATTCTGCATCAAAATCCAATTGCATTCCACTTCCCATTAATTTGAAAGGGAAATCTGTAGCATAATGCACATAGTAATCACATTGATTATTAAACCAAGCTTTCTAAAAATCCTTTTTTTTTACATTCCAGCATGGCTTCTGAAATGTCAAAAAATAAAAACAAACACAAAAAAAGAAAAATTATAGATGAAGGAAGAGTGTTCCAAGAAAAGTGGACAGATGAATACTTTTTTGTTGAGTCCAATAGTAAGGCAATCTGCTTAATTTGCAAAGAATTAGTGCCAGTTTTCAAAGACTACAATTTGAAAAGGCATTACATGACAAGACATGCTGAGAAATTTGCTGTGTATGAAGGAATGTGTCGTAAAGACAAAATCGCTGAACTGAAAAAAAAACTATCATCTCAACAAAATTATTTTAAAAAAGTATTGATTCAATCAGATTCTATTGTCAAAGCCAGTTATGTGGTTGCAAACCTGATAGCCAAAAAATCAAAACCGTATTGCGATGGTGAGTTTATTAAGGAATGCATGGAAACCGTGGCTGATATAATTTGCCCGGATAAAAAAGGGGACTTTTCAAAAATCAGTTTGTCTCACCAGACTGTAGCCAGGCGAATTGAAGATATAGGAAAATCCATCGAAAAAGTTGTGAAGAGTAGAGCTGCTCATTTTAAATTTTATGCTATGGCGATAGACGAAAGTACAGATGCTACAGATACAGCTCAATTGGCAATTTTTATTAGAGGCATTGATGACAAATATAATATCATTGAAGAAATGGCTGCTTTAGTTCCACTGAAAGACACAACTAAAGCAAGAGATTTATATGAAGCTGTGAAAAATACATTACAGCGATTTTCTTTGTCATTTGCTAACATATCTGGCATAGCTACTGATGGTGCCCCTGCAATGATAGGTAACAGAGATGGACTTGTAAAATTGATAGAAGATGATGCAATTGCCTCCCAAAATTTCAGTATGATGAAATATCACTGCATAGTACACCAAGAAAATTTATGTGCAAAAGCTTTAAAGATGGCTAACGTCATGCAGATTGTCATCAAGGCTGTAAATTTCATAAGGTCCAAGGGATTGAATCATCGCCAATTCCAGGAATTCCTAAAATTTATGGATGCTGAGTATGGGGACATCATTTACTTTTCTGAAGTAAGATGGTTAAGTCGAGGGAAAATGCTGGCAAGATTTTATGATCTGAGAAATGAAATCAAGTCATTTATGGAATCTAAAACAAAATGTGTGCCAGAACTTGACGATGAAAACTGGCTCACAGATTTGGCATTTTTAGTCGACTTGACCACTCATTTAAATGAGTTAAACATGCGTCTTCAAGGTGAAAACCAATTGATCAGCACAATGTTTCAAACTATAACAGCGTTCGAAATGAAACTGAAACTATGGCATTCTCAAATGAAGGCAAAAAATTTGATGCATTTTAGCACATTGGCTAAACACGCCTCTGTGAACACGGAAAAATATACAGCCTTGCTTTTCAATTTGGTACAGGAATTTGAGAACAGGTTTCAAGATTTTAGAAAAAATCAGCCATCTTTTCTGATGTTTGCAACTCCATTTTCAGTGGACATTAATATATTACCTGCCAATTTGCAAATGGAATGCATAGAGCTCCAATCTGACATTCAACTGAAAGAAAAATTTGACCATGTCTCTTTAATGGACTTCTATAAGATATATGTTCCCAGAGAAAAATATCCTTCACTTCACAATCATGCCTTATTCATGTCATCGCTATTTGGAAGCACCTACATTTGTGAGCAGCTATTTTCAAGGATGAAGCACACAAAGAATAAAACTAGAACCAAAATATCTGATGAGCACCTTGAGCACTCACTGAGAATTGCAACAAGTTCCATCGAAGCAAATATGGATGCATTGGTGGCTGAGAAACAATGTCAAACATCTCACTAACTTCATTTCCAAGTAAGTTTAATATGTTAACTATGTTTTATATGTTTTTTTTGGATGATCAGGTATCGTTACTGTTATTTTATTTTATGTGCGGCCCAAACCAAATTGTCATCTTCTAATGTGGCCCAGGGAAGGTGAAAGGTTGGACACCCCTGGCGTAAGGTGTTTCATCTTGGACAACATAAGGTTAATCCTTATAAAAGAAAAGAACTTTTTCTCCAGATAAGCCACTTTTTTCCCCCTCAAATGAATAATACCACTTTCAGATCGCCAGCAGTAACCTGGGTTATTGCACGTGAACGCACAGCTACTCGGGTTACGGCACAGTCTAAGAGGGGCCAGTTAAAATAACCCAGGTCGAGTGACTCAGTATTTCAACCTAGGTAGTAAGAAGCGCTGAACGTGGGTTCAACCGAGCTTGTGGTGCAGTGTGAACGGTTGATCCGTGTGGATACCCGGAACCCGTTCAAGCCATAGGCAATAGACAATCTTATCCAAATGCCACCTCGGAACACGTTGGCGAGGACATCACCAACTCGACAATAAGATGGGTCGGACCGCCAGTCTGAAATGGGTCTCAGCTGGGTTGCACACGGGAAGGACTCGTAGAAAATCCTGGGTGCGACCAGGCATAGCAGTCTGAAAAGGGTGTACTACAATACAAAAATAATCCTTCTAAAATATATTAAAGATAATATTATTAAAAAAGTTGTGATCCAAGTTATATATATTTTTCTTTCTGCATCGTTATACGTTCCAGTTACCGTGTTTCTGCTCTAGAAAACATTAATCATCTTCTTTGTACGGGTACTCAGCATAATTACATGAACATATTCATTATAACCTATTATGAATGCTCAATTTTCTTATTCTTAGGTACATTAACTCTCACACATCGCCTACAATGCTTTTAACTAGACATCTCTTAAAGTTTATTTTGTTGTAGCACTGGAAATGCATTCTTATA
This sequence comes from Pseudophryne corroboree, assembly GCF_028390025.1. Lineage (NCBI taxonomy): Eukaryota > Metazoa > Chordata > Amphibia > Anura > Myobatrachidae > Pseudophryne > Pseudophryne corroboree. The sequence continues at coordinate 31,152,805 of NC_086455.1, forward strand.
AAAATAGGGCAAGAAATATTAGTAACTCAATGAAAAGCAAGTCTGCCTACAGTATTTGATAATCTGACACTGAGCAGTAGTAAGTACAGTATGTGAGGTTGTGGAGTGTCTGTGAGTGTGTGCGAGTGACCCCTGTTGTGCAGGGCCGTCGGGAGCCACGCTGGGCCCCGGTAAAGGGGCGGGGGCATGGCTTAATACAGTGGGTGTTACTTTTTAATATAAGAGTTTAAAAAATAAAATAATCGTGGCCATGCGTGCTCCACAAGGGGGCACCATTTTAACACAGGGGGGAGCGCGGGGAGGCCACCCACTTCCGACCTTACTTGATCTAGAAGCCGGTCCCTCCTCCTCGGCCAGCACCATCTTCCCAGTGATATTTGGGAAGATGACGCTGGTCACAGTGCCAAAAGCTTTGCTTTCTATGTGCGGTGCCATCTTCCTGAATGTCACAACTGAGGGTTTGAGCTGACGGGAGGAGGCCTCAGTTTTAGGGGCTGAGATGAAATTAAACTTGGGAGGTTTAATCAGACCCCTGGACATGTAAGTGCAGAATGATTACCCGAAGGTGTGACCATGACAACCAGTTTAAAATTCAAAATAAAAGTTTATTAACAGACTCCATGTGATAACAAGCAGCATTCAAGGTTCAGCAAAGACAGTAGCAAATAACACAGTTCCTGGAACACATAACCATAGAAGGTATCTCAGAGCACTGGTAGGTTTAGAACAGATGTAAAAGTCCTTTGATGGAATCACCTTACCAGGCCTGGTTGTAGTAGTAGAAATAGCCAAGGAACATGCCAGTAGTTGTAACAGGTGAATCTGGTTACTTGAGTAAGCTGCTGCATCAGCTGGATGGAACCAGCCAGATGGTAAGACACGGAGTGGATGCTGAGTGGAATCAGCCAGGTGATGAAACACAGGGTGGATGCTGAATGGAATCAGCCAGGTACTAAAGTCATGGAGTGGATGCTGGATGGAACCAGCCAGGTGAAAAAACACAGAGTGGATGATGTGAGATGCTAGGGAGCGTAGAAACAGAATAGCTGATAAATGATTACCGGTGGTAGTGGATACTGCTGGTAAGATAGGATCGGCTGGATCAGCACCGGTGTTTAGTAGAAGTTGAAATCTGTTGAAAGCTGGCTGCTGGAAACAGATTGTAGATAGCTGGAAACTTGGATAGCCACGGAAGACTGTAGAGTCAGGCTACACCGCAAGATGGAAAGCAGGTGCGGGTCTCTTTGTGGATGCTGGAGACAGGAACTGGAACCTGGAGAAACAAACCACAGGAGAGAGAGACTGGAACAAGGTATGACATTCAAAGCACTGACATCTATCTGGCCTAGACACAGGATACTTATACCTGCTGCTATGCAGGCATTGGCTAGGCAATTATGCAGATTCCAGAGACGGTGGATTGGAGGAATTGGAGCATGTGATCAAATCCAACATGGCTGCGCCCATGCTGGAACCTGCAGGGAAAACTAGTTTGAAATGAAATGTGCAAACATAGTGATAATGGCGGCGCCGGCCGCGGAGGACAGGAGACGCCAGATGACTGTTATATGCTGAGACACTTGGAGGGCAGCAGAGGCCGCGGCAGGCATGATACACTATACTGAGAACCTGCAGCAATAACACAGGAACGGCGGCGGAGGCCGCGGAGGACGGGAGACGCCATGTTGGATTCAAACATGGTGCCGCTGTGATAGTGTCTCAGAATGACAGGAGGGATGTGCAGAGTGTTGACACAGATGAGATCTGGACTTGGAACGCTGGGCCAGTATCAGAAGACACCTAAACGGCAGGTAATGGCGTCCAGATACCCGGATCGTGACAGCACCCCCCCTTTAGGAGTGGACCCAGGACACTTCTTAGGTTTTAAAGGAAACTTTGAGTGGAAATTTCGGACCAAGGCAGGAGCATGGACGTCTGAGGCATTGGTCCAAGAACGTTCTTCAGGACCATAGCCCTTCCAGTCAATGAGGTACTGTAACTGACCGTACGAAAACGTGAATCCAAAATCTTGGCCACCTCGTACTCGACTCCCCGTTGAGTCTGAACTTTGGGAGCTGGAGGAAGTGCGGAATAAAACCGATTCAGGATCAGCGGTTTCAACAAGGAAACATCCTGTCCTGGGTATTTTCAAGAAGGGTGGTAACTGTAATCTGTAGGCAACAGGATTGATGACTTGTTCAATCTTGAAAGGACCGATGTAGCGAGGTGCAAATTTCATGCTGGGAACTCTCAACCTCAAATTCTTCATGGACAACCACACACGATAACCCACCTTGAGAGCAGGAACCTCTCTACGCTTCCTATCTGCAAACTTCTTATACCTGAATGAGGCTTTAAGCAGGGCTGCGTGGACGTTCTTCCAGTTATTTGAAAACTGACGCAAGGTGACATCCACTGCTGGAACAGAAGTTGCGGGAAGCGGTTGGAATTTTGGGGCTTTAGGGTGGAATCCATAATTGATGAAGAATGGTGTCGAAGAAGAAGAGGAATGGTATTGATTGTTGTGGCTGAACTCGGCCCAAGGAAGGAGTTGAACCCAGTCATCTTGAGAGGAAGACACATATATACGGAGGAAGGCCTCCAAGTCCTGATTCACCCTCTCGGTTTGACCATTGGTCTGAGGATGGTAAGCTGTGGAAAACTTTAACTTGACTTGGAGGGCTTGACACAAGCTTCCAAAGAACAACCAAATCAGGACACCTGTCCCTATCGGATATTCAACCGGCGCTAATTAAAAAAGGAATTAATTAGTTATATAACAACAGTAGCTGAGTACGGCAACTAGCTAGGTTGCCAACTTTATAGAACAGAAAAAGAGTTTTTGTGTACTCAGCGCTAATTGTGTACTGTAAAAAATTATTATTTAAACCTGAAATATAAATAAAAATACAACTAAAGTGTGCGGTCTGTCATATCGAATGATTGACTCAGTAAACTGTATGAATAAATATCAATAAGTACTTTATCAAATAGTTGTTAAAAATAACATTACAAACGACACAAGCAGCATTTACTTAATAACAATTACTCAGTTGTTTTACCGATTATTATGGCAAACAATATAATGAGGTTTCTTGGTTATAATACTGTATAAAATACAATTGCACTGGCGTCCCAGTGTTTAGTAAAAATAGTCCCGCAAGAATTTATCACAGTCTTATTGGAGATGGACTTCAGATGTATAGGAACATATAATTACCCGTGTGCTGATTCCGTTTGTTGGGCACGGCTATATTCCAGATAATTGGAGGCTTTTTGATGTTCTTTGGATATAACTTCACAGGCTCGCTTGCTCGTCGCGGATGTTTAGACCCCTCTGCGGAGGTCAGCAGCATTCAATCAGTGCGGGCAAGCAGATCACCGGACATCAGCGGCACAGCACTGCGGAGATCAGTAGCATTCAATCGGTGCGGGTAAGCAGAACACCGGACATCAGCGGCACAGCACGGAGATCGATGTCTGTGCTCCTGGTGAAAAGCCGCCGGCTGCAGCACCTGGCGTCTGGCAGATCGTAGAATATTGTAGTATGGAAAGCCGTTAGCCGGATCAGACAACGGGTAATACCGAACAGCTGGAGTGTGAAAAGTGGGCGTCCTGATCTCCGCAGTGCTGTGCCGCTGATGTCCGGTGATCTGCTTGCCCGCACTGATTGAATGCTGCTGACCTCCGCAGAGGGGTCTAAACATCCGCGACGAGCAAGCGAGCCTGTGAAGTTATATCCAAAGAACATCAAAAAGCCTCCAATTATCTGGAATATAGCCGTGCCCAACAAACGGAATCAGCACACGGGTAATTATATGTTCCTATACATCTGACGTCCATCTCCAATAAGACTGTGATAAATTCTTGCGGGACTATTTTTACTAAACACTGGGACGCCAGTGCAATTGTATTTTATACAGTATTATAACCAAGAAACCTCATTATATTGTTTGCCATAATAATCGGTAAAACAACTGAGTAATTGTTATTAAGTAAATGCTGCTTGTGTCGTTTGTAATGTTATTTTTAACAACTATTTGATAAAGTACTTATTGATATTTATTCATACAGTTTACTGAGTCAATCATTCGATATGACAGACCGCACACTTTAGTTGTATTTTTATTTATATTTCAGGTTTAAATAATAATTTTTTACAGTACACAATTAGCGCTGAGTACACAAAAACTCTTTGACACAAGCTTCGCCAAAATTTGGCTACAAATTGTACTCCACGATCCGAGATGATCTCTTCAGGAAGACCGTGAAGTCGGAAGATCTCTTGTATAAATACTTGAGCCAACTTGGAAGCTGACGGAAGACCGGTGAGAGGGATGAAATGTGCCATCTTGGTGAACCGGTCAACTACCACTCAGATGGTATTAAACTTGTTGCACATAGGTAGATCAGTAACAAAGTCCATTGATAAATGGGTCCATGGTCGACGGGGAACAGATAATGGAACCAGTTGCCCCGCAGGCGACTGGCGGGAGACTTTGTGTTGGGCACACTTTGGGCAGGAGGCAATAAATTCCATAACGTCCTTCTTCAGAGTTGGCCACCAGTAGAACCTAGAGATAAACTCCAGAGTTTTCTGAATGCCTGTATGTCCAGCAAAGCGGGAAGCGTGGGCCCAATGCATGAGCTTCTTCCTTAGAACTGGCTTAACAAAACTTTTCCCTGGCGGGGGGCGTAGAGTCCATCCCTACCGTGGAGAATGCCAACGGATTAATAATAGGATGCTTGTCTGCAGACTCAGACTCATTTTCTTGCTCCCATGAGCGGGAAAGGGCATCGGCCTTACGATTCTGAGAACCCGGACAGAACTGGAGTTTAAAGTCAAACCTAGAGAAGAAAAGTGCCCATCTGGCCTGACGAGGGTTCAGACATTGTGCGCCTTTGAGATATAAAAGATTCTTGTGGTCGGTAAGTATGCTGATTGAATGAGAAGCTCCCTCCAACAGGTATCTCCACTCCACCAGAGCGAGCTTGATGGTTAGCAACTCCTGATCGCCAATGGCATAGTTGCGCTCAGCTGGGGAGAACTTCCGGGAGAAGAAACTGCAAGGATGTAGATGACCATCTTTAGCCCTCTGGGATAACACCGCTCCTACTCCAACGGAGGAGGCATCCACCTCTAAGATGAAAGGAGAGTCGGTGTCAGGCTGTTTCAGAACCGGTGCAGAGATGAACCGTTGCTTCAGAAGGTGAAAGGCCTGCGTAGCTTCTTCGGACCACTTGGACGGATTAGCACCTTTCTTGTTTAAAGCAGTGATAGGCGCCACAATGGTGGAAAAGTCTCGTATAAACTTTCTATAATAATTGGCGAACCCTAAGAACCTCTGGACTCTTTTGAGGGTTAAGGGTATAGGCCAATTCTGGATTGCTTGGAGTTTCTCAGGATCCATCTCTAGTCCGGAACCGGACACAATGTAACCTAGAAACGGAATGGTTTTAACTTCAAACACACACTTCTCCAATTTACAATAGAGGTGATTGACACGGAGATGGGAAAGAACCTCCTTTACCCAGAAACGATGATCTTCTAGATTATTAGCAAAGATGAGGATGTCATCTAGATAAACCACGACATGGCGGTATAAGATGTCCCTGAAGATCTCATTCACGAAGTGCTGGAAGACTGCTGGAGCTTTGCTCAATCCGAAGGGCATGACGAGGCACTCATAATGTCCGTCACGGGTGTTAAAGGCGGTCTTCCACTCGTCATCCTCACGGATTCTGATGAGATTGTAGGCACCCCTCAAGTCCAGCTTTGTGAAAATGGTTGCACCACTAACTCTATCGAAGAGTTCTGTAATCAGGGGTAAAGGGTATCGGTTCTTAACAGTAATGTCGTTCAGACCTCTGTAGTCGATGCACGGACGCAGACCACCGTCTTTCTTCTTAACGAAGAAGAAGCCTGCGCCGGCTGGAGAAGAAGATGGACGGATGAAACCCTTCGCCAGGTTCTCTTTGATGTACTCTTCCATGGAGTGTGTCTCAGGCAGAGACAACGGATAAGTTCGGCCTCGCGGTGGAACCTTCCCTGGAATGAGGTCAATTGGGCAGTCCCATTCTCTATGAGGAGGAAGAGGCTTTACTGAACACGTCCGTGAAGTCTTGATATGGAGGAGGTGGAACATCAGATGACCTGGGGAAGGAAGAACAAACAGGAAGAACTTTGGCTAAACAAGTCTCAGCACAGGAGGGACCCCATGCCAGTATTTGTGTAGTTGTCCAGTCAATTGATGGGTTGTGAAGACGGAGCCATGGAAGGCCTAAAACCACTGGATGTGTGGCTCTTGGAATCACTAGAAAAGAAATATACTCAAAATGAAGAACTCCCACTCTCAGACGAACTGGAAGAGTCCTTAAGGAAATGACTGCGTCAAAAATCTTGCTGCCATCCACAGCAGTCAAAGAGATGGACGAGGACAGTCTCTCGGTGGGTAGGGACCACCGTTTAACATAAGCTTCGGTTATGAAATTCCCAGCTGCTCTGGAATCAAGGAGGGCAAGGACGTTCCTGTAACGTTGAGCAATTTGGAGCGACACTGGGAGGTTACAATCATGAGGAGATGGAGAGGAGATCATTACTCCTAGCTGGCCCTCTCCTTGGCGAGCTAGGATCTGGAGTTTTCCCGGACGTTTGGGACAGGCATTGATAGTGTGCGACGGAGCTGCACAGTAGAGACATAGAGACTCGGAGAGGCGTCTTCAGCGCTCAGCGGGAGATAGATGGGAACGACCAATTTGCATAGGCTCATCCTTGGATGGAGATGGTTGACGAGGAGGAAGAGCAGAAGATTTAGGAATGGAAGATCTTCCTCGCTCGGTTGCTCTCTCTCTGAACCGTAGATCAACCTTTGTACATACTGAAATTAGCTCATCCAACTTAGAAGGCAAGTCTCTGGTAGCTAATTCATCTTTAATGCGTTCTGACAAGCCATGCCAGAATGCAGCATACAGGGCCTCGTCGTTCCAGGCCAGTTCAGATGCCAGGATTTTGAACTGTATAAGATACTGTCCCACCGTACGTGTTCCCTGGCGTAGACGGAGAATCTCAGATGAAGCAGAGGATACCCGGCCCGGCTCGTCAAAGATGCGCCTGAATGATGCTACAAAGTCAGTATAGGAGGACAGCAGGGGATCAGATTTCTCCCATAACGGTGATGCCAAATCAAGGGCTGAGCCACTGAGAAGAGAAATAATATAAGCAACTTTGGTACGGTCACTGGGGAAGTTGCCACGTTGAAGCTCAAAATGGATTTCGCATTGGTTGAGAAATCCCCTGCAGAACTTTGGAGATCCGTCACATTTTGCTGGCGTTGGAAGATGAAGACGTGGTATGGAAATGGGTAAGGTTGGTGGGGTTACAGCTGGAGTCACTGTGGTGGACACATCAGACGTGACAGGTCCACGGAGGGTAGTCTGAATCCCATCCAGCCGAGTAGAGAGATCCTGGAGACAGCAGATGATGTGTTCTTGTGTAGCCTCCTGATGTTCGAGTCTGGCTGCCAGTTCTTGCATAGGTCTAGACGCTTGATCCTGGTCTCCGTCTGGATTCATATGGTCAGTGCTTACTGTCACAACTGTGGGTTTGAGCTGACGGGAGGAGGCCTCAGTTGTAGGGGCTGAGATGAAATTAAACTTGGGAGGTTTAATCAGACCCCTGGACATGTAAGTGCAGAATGATTACCCAAAGGTGTGACCATGACAACCAGTTTAAAATTCAAAATAAAAGTTTATTAACAGACTCCATGTGATAACAAGCAGCATTCAAGGTTCAGCAAAGACAGTAGCAAATAACACAGTTCCTGGAACACATAACCATAGAAGGTATCTCAGAGCACTGGTAGGTTTAGAACAGATGTAAAAGTCTTTTGATGGAATCACCTTACCAGGCCTGGTTGTAGTAGTAGAAATAGCCAAGGAACATGCCAGTAGTTGTAACAGGTGAATCTGGTTACTTGAGTAAGCTGCTGTATCAGCTGGATGGAACCAGCCAGATGGTAAGACACGGAGTGGATGCTGAGTGGAATCAGCCAGGTGATGAAACACAGGGTGGATGCTGAATGGAATCAGCCAGGTACTAAAGTCACGGAGTGGATGCTGGATGGAACCAGCCAGGTGAAAAAACACAGAGTGGATGATGTGAGATGCTAGGGAGCGTAGAAACAGAATAGCTGATAAATGATTACCGGTGGTAGTGGATACTGCTGGTAAGATAGGATCGGCTGGATCAGCACCGGTGTTTAGTAGAAGCTGAAATCTGTTGAAAGCTGGCTGCTGGAAACAGATTGTAGATAGCGGGAAACTTGGACAGCCACGGAAGACTGTAGAGTCAGGCTGCACCGCAAGATGGAAAGCAGGTGCGGGTCTCTTTGTGGATGCTGGAGACAGGAACTGGAACCTGGAGAAACAAACCACAGGAGAGAGAGACTGGAACAAGGTATGACATTCAAAGCACTGACATCTATCTGGCCTAGACACAGGATACTTATACCTGCTGCTATGCAGGCATTGGCTAGGCAATTATGCAGATTCCAGAGACG